>NW_022097536.1:0-65537 GCF_006542625.1 Nomascus leucogenys
AATATATATATATATATATTTTTTTTTTTTTGAGACAGACTTTCTCTCTTGTTGCCTAGGCTGGAGTGCAGTGGCACGATCTCGGCTCACTGCAACCTCAGCCTCCTGGATTCAAGCGATTCTCCTGCCTCAGCCTCCCAAGTAGCTGGGATTATAGGTGCCCGCCACCATGCCCGGCTAATTTTGTATTTTTAGTAGAGATGGGGTTTCACCATGTTGGTCAGGCTGGTCTCAAACTCCCGACCTCAGGTGATCCACCCACCTCGGCCTCCCAAAGTGCTGGGATTACAGGCGTGAGCCACCACGCCTGGCCTTCTAACATATATTGATTGCTGTCTCCTGTCTCCCTAAAATGTGTAAACCAAGCTGTGCCCCAACCACCTTGGGCACATGCCGTCAGGACATCCCCAGGCTGTGTCACAGGTGCACGTCCTCAACCTTGGCAAAATTCACTTTTTCTTTTTTTTTTTTTAAGATGGAGTCTCGTTCTGTCACCCAGGCTGGAGTGCAAACTGGCATGATCTCAGACTCCAACTGCCACCTCTGCTCTCCCAGTGTTCAAATGATTCTCCTGCCTGCAGCCTCCCCGAGTAGCTGGGAATACATACGCATGCATCCCCATGCCCAGCTAATTTTTATAATTTTTATGAAGGTGACAGGATTTCACATGTTGGCCAGGCTGGTTTCAACTCCTGTCCTAAGTGATCACCCGACTCAGCCTCATCAAGTGCTGGGATTACAGGCGTGAGCCACCATGCCTGGCCACGAAAATGAACTTTCTTTTTTTTTTTTTTGATGGAGTCTCCACTCTGTTGCCCAGGCTGGAGTGCAGTGGCGCGATCTTTGCTCCACTGCAAACTCTGCCTCCCTTGGTTCACGGCATTCTCCTGTCTCAGCCTCCTCCAAGTAGCTGGGACTACAGGCAACCCGCCACACCACCCAGCTTATTTTTGTATTTTTATTTTTGTAGAGAACGGGGTTTCACCGTGTTAGCCAGGATGGTCTCTGATCTCCTGACCTCATGAACCTCTCGCCTCGGCCTCCCAAAGTGCAGGATTACAGGCAAGAATAAACTCTAAATTAAGCTGAGACCTGTCTCAGATTTTCCTGCGTTTGCACTAGGGACTCCCTGGCTGCTCCACCTCCAGGCAGTTCCTGACAGGACCTGGTTCCCATAGGTGACCACTGCCAGACTTGGCCAGCCCTCGCAGAGCTCACAGTCCAACCATGGAACAATGACATCATTACAAACATGATCGGTGCGGCCTGGGCTTCTTCTAGAGGCGGGCCAGAGACCCACCCCTGGCCTCTGACTGCCGCGGGGAAGCCCGTAGAGGAGGGCCTCTTGGAAGGCAGGTGATCTGGACAGAAGGACCAACGTGTGCAAAAGCCCTGTGGGGGCAGATGCTGAGAAATAAGACAGAGAGGGAAGGTGGAGGCCTGATGGGACCTGTCATATGGAGAGGGGACGTCATTCCCTTGGCAGTGGCCACGCCTGGTGCAGGTCCAGAAGGAAGTCAGAGCTGGCATCTGGGGCCAGGCAGCTGGCATGCACATCTCATTTAAGCCTCACAGCTACTATTATTACCCAGTTGGAAGGACAGGGAAACCGAGGCTCTGAGAGATGACCTGATTTGCCCTCCTCACAACCTCAGTGCGAGGAGGGAGGCCCCCCAACCCCTCTTCTCACACCAGCCCTGTGACCACGTGCCAATGTGTGCCTCGCGCCTTTCACTGTCTTCTCAACATCTTCCTGCAGCTTCCAGACTTTCTAAATGCGAATGTAGTATTTCTAGAACCAGAAACAAGCAATGCATGTTGCTTTAACATCTGAAACCAAAGATCCGACTTTCGCCTCAACTCCCAAGAATCTCTCTGCTTCCAATCCCCGATTCTCCAGCATCTCCTGATCACAGCCCTGGTGCCCCTGACCGAGTCCTTGTCTGTCCACAAAGCTGCCTTCTCCTCTAACCTGGGAGCTCCTCAAACGGAGGACGGGCTCTGTCCCCATCCCTGGGGATCCTGGGGAACAGGCATCATTTCTGTAGGTGCTTCCCAGGAGCCTGCCACAGGGCAAAGTGAGGCTCAAAAGACACCAGGGCCCACCTCCCTCCCCTGAGCAAGCCCTGTGCCCATGACCCCTGCAGCCATAGGCCCTTTGGTGGGCTCGCCCTCAGACCCACATGCCATGGGCGCACATCCCCTTCCCTCCATGCCCCTGGTTCCCACCAGTGCCCTTTACCCTGAGCTCCCTCTGCCTGGCCCTCACCCCTGTGCCCCACATACCCAGGCGTGTCTCTGCCCCTGGCTCCTTCGCTGCACCTCCACTCCCTTTCCTGGACATGCTGCCTCCAGATGCGCAGGCTCTGCTCCTAACCCAGCCTTCAGCCCTGCTCTGCTGACTGCGATCCTCCCAGGAGCCTGGCAGCTCCCAAACCAACTCCATGCCCATGCCTGGCAATGGGGTAATCAATGGGGTGATACTCAGTGTTACCCAATAGGCGTGGGGCAGGGCTGCACCTCCTAATTCCCACGCCTACCCTTTTTTCACTGCTAGGACCTACAGCTGCTCTGTGTCTGCCCTGTTCTTCCAGGGCCCTGCCCCCAGGGATCACCCTGCACAGCCGGCTTGGGAACAGGTTAGACAAGTCAAGGCTGTCTGAGGCTTTGCTCTGTGTTTCCTGGAATGGGCTAGCAGGGAGTTACCTGATCAGGAAAAAAGACCCCCAGGGGAAGGTCACAGGATGAAAATATCAGCAGGATCCTGGTGGCAAATGCTGCCTTCTCCAGGAAGTCCTCCCAGGCCCCAGCCACAGTGGACCCATGCTCCCCATGGCCCCACCTATGCTAAATCTTCATCCTCTTCCTCTCCTCTCCTCACTCTTCAGGCTTCACAGGTCAAGATGAGCATCTGTAGCTCTAGGATCCTGCATTGTTCATTGGTGTTTATTTATTTACTGTGTAACCGTGGGTAGGTTACTTAACGTCTCTGAGCCTTTCAGAAGTAACAATAACACCTAATTGCCATGGTTCTTGAGAGGGTCCCAGAGGGAGACGTGAGAATGGAAAAGGCAGATCACAGCTCCTGGCACAAAATCGGTGCCCCTAACGTTCCCTGCTAATGTTTCCACAAGTATTTGCTGAGCACCTTCTAGGTTCCAGGGAGCAGAATGAGCTCAGGTCCCGCTGAGAGGTGACAGCGTGCTGGCAGCCCTCACAGCCCTCACTCGCTCTCGGCGCCTCCTCTGCCTGGGTTCCCACTTTGGTGGCACTTGAGGAGCCCTTCAACCCACCACTGCATTGTGGGAGCCCTTTTCTGGGCTGGCCAAGACCGGAGCCGGCTCCCTCAGCTTGCAGGGAGGTGTGGAGGGAGAGGCGTGAGTGGGAAATGGGGCTGCACATGGCGCTTTTGGGCCAGCTGGAATTCCAGGTGGGCGTGGGCTTGGCGGGCCCCTCACTCAGAGCAGCCGGCCGGCCCCGGGCAATGAGGGGCTTAGCACCCGGGCCAGCGGCTGCAGAGGGTATACTGGGTCCCCCAGCAGTACCAGCCCACTGGCGCTGCACTCAATTTCTCGCCGGGCCTTAGCTGCCTTCCCGCAGGGCAGGGCTCAGGACCTGCAGCCTGCCATGCCTGAGCCTCCCACCCGCTCCGTGGGCCCCTGTGCAGCCTGAGCCTCCCCAACGAGCACCGCCCCCTGCTCCACGGTGCCTAGTCCCATCAACCACCCAAGGGCTGAGGAGTGCGGGTGCACGGCGCGGGACTGGCAGACAGCTCCACCTGCAGCCCCGATGTGGGATCCACTGGGGGGAGCCAGCTGGGCTCCTGAGTCTGGTGGGGATGTGGAGAACCTTTATGTCTAGCTCAGGGATTGTAAATACACCAATCGGCACTCTGTATCTAGCTCAAGGTTTGTAAACACACCAATCAGCACCCTGTGTCTAGCTCAGGATTTGTGAATGTACCAATGGGCACTCTGTATCTAGCTACCCTGGTGGGGCCTTGGAGAACCTTTGTGTCTAGCTCAGGGATTGTAAACGCACCAATCAGCGCCCTGTCAAAACAGACCACTCGGCTCTACCAATCAGCAGGATATGGGTGAGGCCAGATAAGAGAATAAAAGCAGGCTGCCGGAGCCAGCAGTGGCAACACACTCGGGTCCCCTTCCACACTGTGGAAGCTTTGTTCTTTCGCTCTTTGCAATAAATCTTGCTACCGCTCACTCTTTGGGTCCACACTGCTTTTATGAGCTGTAACACTCACCGCGAAGGTCTGCAGCTTCACTCCTGAAGCCAGGGAGACCACGAGCCCACCAGGAGGAACGAACGACTCCAGACGAGCCGCCTTAAGAGCTGTAACACTCACCATGAAGGTCTGCGGCTTCACTCCTGAGCCAGCGAGACCACGAACCCACCAGAATGAAGAAACTCCGAACACATCCAAACATCAGAAGGAACGAACAACTCCAGATGCACCACCTTAAAAGCTGCATTAACACTCACTGCAAGGGTCCGCGGCTTCATTCTTGAAGTCAGTGAGACCAAGAACCCACCAATTCTGGACACACTGCCACCGCCCTTCATGGATGGCCTGACTCTGTCCCCACCCACCTTCCCCTGAGCCTGAGACCAAGGACACGCCCTGCTGAGGGCTGTAGAGAGTCTCTTGGCAAAGCGTGCAGCCCTGTGGGCAGAAGGGACGTCTGAGATAACCCTTGGTTGTGACTGGAGCCAGCCCAGTGGAGGCCACAGCCTGTGACCAAGCCCTGGCCCCGGAATCTTCAGTAGCTAAAGATGTAAATGCCAATGTGACACCAGGAAGGGACCTTGGGATGGGGAAGGGGATACAGGGCAGAATGCTAGGGCCCATCTAAGAGCAGCAGATGGGTTATGGCCACTGGGGAGGCCCACTGCCTCCAAACCACTGAATTTTACACTGTAAATGGGTGAGTTGTATGGGATGTGAATGCTATCTCAATAAGCTGTTTTGTTTTGTTAAACGGAACTGACAAGAAGCCTGAATAGGCTATAAATGAATTAAAATATACTCAACCTAGTAGCAATTGTTAAAATGTAAAATAGGCCGTGTGCGGTGGCTCATGCCTGTAATCCCAGCACTTTGGGAGGCCGAGGCTGGTGGATCACTTGAGGTTAGGAATTCCAGACCAGCCTGGCCAACATGGTGAAACCCCGTCTCTACTAAAAATACAAAAAATTAGCTGGGCGTGGTGACATGTGCCTGTAATCCCAGCTACTTGGGAGGCTGAGGCAGGAGAGTTGCTGGAACCTGGGAGGCAGAGGTTGCAGTGAGCTGAGATCACACCATTGCACTCCAGCCGGGGCAACAAGAGAAAAATGAAATTATATCAGGCATGCTCTTAGACCACAGTGGAATAAAACTGGAAATCAACTCCAAAAAGAATCTTCAAAACCACACAAATAACTGGAAATTAAATAACCTGCTCTTGAATGAGCATTGGTCAAAAACAAAATCAAGATGGAAATTTAAAAATTCTTCAAATTGAATGACAATAGTGACACAACCTATCAAAACCTCTGGGATACAGCTAAGGCTGTGCTAAGAGGAAAGTTCATAGCCCTAAAATGCCTACATCAAAAAGTCTGAAAGAGCACAGACAATCTAAGGTCACACCTCAAGGAACAGAGGAACAAGAACAATCCAAACCCAAACCAAGCAGAAGAAAGGAAATAACCAAGATTAGAGCAGAATTAAATGAAATTGAAACAGAAAAAAATACAAAAGGTAAATGAAACAAAAAGCTTGTTCTTTGAAAAGATAAATAAAATTGATAGACCATTAGCAAGATTAACCAAGAAAAGAAGAGAGAAAATCCAAATAACCTCACTAAGAAATGAAACAGGAGATATTACAACCGACACCACTGAAATGCAAAAGAGCATTCAAGGCTACGGTGAACACCTTTACACACATAAACTAGAAAACCTAGAAGCGATGGATACATTCTTGGAAAAATACAACCCTCCTAGTTTAAATCAGGAAGAATTAGATACCCTGAACAGGCCAATAAGAAGCAGTGGGATTGAAGTGGTAATTTTAAAATTACCAACAAAAAAGAGTCCAGGACCGGAATGATTCACAGCAGAATTTTACCAGACAGTCAAAGAAGAATTGGTACCAATCTTTTTGACACTATTCCACAAGATAGAGAAAGAAGGAGCCCTCCCTAATTCATTCTATGAAGCCAGCATCATCCTAATACCAAAACCAGGAAAGGACACAACCAAAAAAGGAAATGACAGGCTGATATCCTTGATGAACATAGATGCTAAAATCCTTAACCCAATACTAGCTAACTGAATTCAACACCATATCAAAAAGATAATCCTCCATGATCAAGTGGGTTTCATACCAGAGATGCAGGGGTGGTTTAATGTAGGCAAGTCAATATATGTGATACATCACATAACCAGAATTAAAAATGAAAATCACATGATCATCTCAATAGACGCAGAAAAAGCATTTGACAAAATCCAGCATCCTTTTATGATTAAAACCCTCAGCAAAATCAGTATACAAGGGACATATCTTAATGTAATAAAAGCCATCTATGACAAAACCACAGCCAACATAATACTGAATGGGAAAAAGTTGAAAGCATTCCCTCAGAGAACCGGAACAAGACAAGGATGCCCACTCTCACCACTGCTCTTCAACATAGTACTGGCAGTCCTAGCCAGAGCAATCAGACGAGAAAAAGAAATAGGGGCACCCAAATCCATAAAGAGGAAGTCAAACTGTCCCTGTTTGCTGATGATATAATTGTTTACCTTGAAAACCCTAAGGACTCTTCCAGAAAGATCCTAAAACTGATAAAAGAATTCAGCAAAGTTTTTGGACACAAAATTAATGTACACAAATCAGTAGCTTTTCTATCCACCAACAGCGACCAAGCAGAGAATCAAATCAAGAACTCAACCCCTTTGACAACAGAAAAAAAAAAAAAAAAAAAAAAACTTTAGAATATACCTAACAAGTCGAAAGACCTCTACAGGAAAACTACAAAACACTGCTAAAAGAAATCATAGATGACACAAACAAATGGAAACACATCCCATGCTCATGGATGGATAGAATCAGTATTGTGAAGATGGCCATACGGCCAAAAGCAGTCTACAAATTCAACACTATCTCCATCAAAATATCACCATCTTTCTTCACAGAGTTAGAAAAAACAATTCTAAAATTCATATGGAACCAAAAAAGAGCCCGCATAGCCAAAGCAAGACTAAGCCAAAAGAACAAATCTGGAGGCATCATACTACCTGATTTCAAACTATACTCTAAGGCCATAGTCACCAAAACAGTGACGTATTTGTATAAAAATAGGCACATAGACCAATGGAGCAGAATAGAGAACCCAGAAATAAACCCAAATACTTGCAGGCAGCTGATCTTCAACAAATAAACAAAAACATAAAGTGAGGAGAGGACACCCTTTTCAACAAATGGTCCTGGGATAACTGGCTAGCCACATGTAGGAGAATGCAGCTGGATCCTCATCTCTCACCTTACACAAAAATCAACTCAGGATGAGTTAAGGACTTAAACCCAAGAGCTGAAACTGTACAAATTCTAGAAGATGACATTGGAAAAACCCTTCTAGACATTGGCTTAGGCAAGGATTTCATGACCAAAAACCCAAAAGCAAATCCAATAAAAACAAAGATAAATAGCTGGAACCTAATTAAATTAAGAGCTTTTGCATGGCAAAAGGAACAGTCAGCAGAGTAAGCAGACAACCCACAGAGTGGGAGAAAATCTCCGCAATCTGTACATCTGACAAAGGACTAATACCCAGAATCTTCAACGAACTCAAACAAATCAGTAAGAAAAAAAAAACAATCCCATCAAAAAGTGGGGTAAGGACATGAATAGACAGTTCTCAAAACAAGATATACAAATGGCCAATAAACATATGAAAAATGCTCAACATCACTAATGATCAGGGAAATGCAAATCAAAACCACAATGCGATAGCACCTTACTCCTGCAAGAATGGCCATATAGTAGATGTTGGCATGGATGCAGCGATCAGGGAACACTTCTACACTGCCGGTGGGAATGTAAACTAGTACAGCTGCTATGGAAAACAGTGTGGAGATTCCTTAAAGAACTAAAAGAAGAACTACCATTTGATCCAGCATTCCCACTACTGGGTATATACCCAGAGGAAAATAAGTCATTATACGAAAAAGATACTTGCACACGCATGTTTGTAGCAGCACAATTCACAACTGCAAAATCGTGGAACCAACCCAAATGCCCATCAATCAACAAGCGGATAAAGAAACCATGATATATATACACACACACTATGGTGTATATATATACTATGGCATATATATATATATATATATATATATACACACTATGGTATATATATACTATGGTGTATATATATACACACTATGGTATATATATGGTATATATTCATACTATGGTATATATATACACTATGATATATATATATACACTAATGATATATATATATGTTGGAATACTACTCAGCTATAAAAAGAAATGATTTAACAGCATTTGCGATGATCTGGATGAGATTGGAGACTATTATTCTAAGTGAAGTAACTCAGGAATGGAAAACCAAACATTGTATGTTTTCACTGATATGTAGGAGCTAAGCTATGAGGAAGCAAAGCATAAGAATGATACAATGGCCGGGCGCGGTGGCTCACACCTGTAATCCCAGCACTTTGGGAGGCCAAAGCGGGTGGATCACGAGGTCAGGAGATCGAGACCATCCTGGCTAACACGGTGAAACTTCGTCTCTACTAAAAAAAAAAAAAAAAATACAAAAAATTAGCCGGGCGTGGTGGCGGGCGCCTGTAGTCCCAGCTACTCGGGAGGCTGAGGCAGGAGAATGGCATGAACCCGGGAGATGGAGCTTGCAGTGAGCTGAGATTGTGCCACTGCACTCCAGCCTGGGCAACAGAGTGAGACTCTGTCTCAAAAAAAAAAATGATACAATGAACTTTGGGGACTTGGAGGGAAGAGTGGGAGGGGGGTGAGGGATAAAAGACAACAAATATGGTGCAGTGTATACTGCTCAGGTGATGGCTGCACCAGGATCTCACAAATCACCACTAAAGAACTTACTCATGTAACCAAATACCACCTGTATCCCAACAACTTATGGAAAAAAAATTAGGGGCCAGGCGCAGTGGCTCACATCTGTAATTCCAGCACTTTGGAAGGCTGAGGGGGATGGATCACTTGAAGTCAGGAGTTCAAAACCAGCCTAACCAACATGATGAAACCCCATCTCTACTAAAAATATAAAAATTAGCCAGGCACGGTGGCGTGCACCTGTAATCCCAGCTACTTGGGAGGCTGAGGCAGGAGAATTACTTAAATCTGGGAGGTGGAGGTTGCAGTGAGCTGAGATCGCACCACAGCACTCCAGTCTGGGTGACAGAGCGAGACTCCACCTCAAAAGAAAAAAAAGAAAAAAACAAAGCCAGGCACGGTGGCTCACGCCTGTAATCCCAGCACTTTGGGAGGCCGAAGCGGGAAGATCACTAGGTCAGGAGATGAAGACCATCCTGGCTAACACAGTGAAACCCCGTCTCTACTAAAAATACAAAAAATTAGCCAGGCGTGGTAGCAGGCGCCTGTAGTCCCAGCTACTCGAGAAGCTGAGGCAGGAGAATGGCATGAACCCGGGAGGCAGAGCTTGAAGTGAACCAAGATGGCGCCACTGCACTCCAGCCTGGGCAACAGAGCGAGGCTCCGTCAAAAAAAAAAAAAATCAATCAATACAAAATAAAACATTTGGGTAATTAGAAACAAAAAAAAAGGAGGGGGAAAGGCAAAAAGAGTTCAAAGGACTCACCCCAGAAGGGTGGTTGAAATTTTTGGATGGTTAAGAAATGAAATAAATAAAATGAAAATTAATGGAGCTAAAACAAAGGTCTCTGCAACACCATCAAAGGTTGGGTGGACCAAAAGGAGCCCGTGCTGGTCCCCCAACATTAAAGGGCTCCACATCAGTTTTCTGCATTTGCCCCAGATTGGGGAAATTTAAGAAAAATCAAAAGATAAAGATTATAATGAGAAAGCTGACATTGCCTGGGGCAATGCTGAGGCAAATTAAGATAAAGATTCACAAAAGGGCACGAGTCCCTTGGCTTAGTTCTATGCTGGGAACCCAAATTCTTTTTCACCAGAAAAGGTAAGATGATCTGGGGGTAGAAAAGAAAAGATCGGCCAGGTGGGGTGGCTCATGCCTGTAATCCCAGCATTTTGGGAGGCCAAGGCGGGCAGATCACTTGAGGTCAGGAGTTCGAGACCAGCTTGATCAACATGGCAAAACCCCATCTCTGCTAAAAAATACAAAAATTAGCTGGGTGTGGTGGAACACACCTGTAATCCCAGCTGCTCAGGAGGCTGAGGCAGGAGAATCGCCTGAGCCTGGGAGGTGGAGACTGCAGTGAGCCAAGATGGCACCACTGCACTCCAGCCTGGGTGACAGAGCAAGACTCTGTCTCAAAAAAAAAGAAAGAAAGAAAAGGTTTGGGGACCAGATCACAAAAATGTACGGGTTGATAGAATGATGAAATCTAAGATATTTAGACAGGCTTTATGTGTCTTATGAAAATGGTCATTGTCTCTGACTGGGGACTGTTTCTCCTACCTAGTACTACAAAATGGAAAGCATGTAAATCTGCCCTTGGAGAAATGTTAATTGGACACGCTAAATGGGAACTAGTAAGATTTCCTGAGCCCACAGAATATAGGGTAGAAGCTGGAGTGTGAGTCAAAACAAACCCTCCACCTCATAGCCCTTTGTGGAGCATTTACTGGGGCTTATGGCAAAAACCTGTGGGCATTTCCCAATGACAACTGCTGAGATTTTGGACTGGAGAATTTCCTCTTGAGGGGCATTTACTGCCTTACTGTGGGATGTTAACTGAAGTTACCCCTATGCTAATGGAAATAATGGTGCCCAAAAGAGTTTCATGGAAAAATAAAAATGGTTTGCACAGGATCTTACTACCTGGGGATGTAAGGAGGAGATTCTTATGAGCAGGAAGTCTCTTTTTTTCCCTAGGACTGACTCTAACTATATGAGGACCTGCTAGATTCTACAGTGCCCGATAAACAGCTCTCATTCGGCAAGGGCCGTGAATGATAGTTCGAAGGTGAAGATACAACAGCTTGTTCAGAAGCTGCTGCTCTGCTTAAGGAAGAGTCAAGGAAATCATTTTCTTTTGAGTTGTTTACAGTTTAGAACATTTGGGTAAAATATGGTTTTGTGAGCAAATTTAGCTTTCTCTCTATCTGAGTTCTCTAAAATTTGAAAACCATGATTTTATGACAATATATAGTTATTTGCAGAAGTTTAGAAAGAGTCTTTTCTTTTAAAACAGGGCAATTGGAGACACCAGTTTTCTTTCTTTTCTTTTTTTTTTTTAACAAAGAGTTTGACTCGAGTAACATATTTTTAGGTAAAGTATGGCAAAGCCAAATTAATAAGAGCTTATATGACCAATCAAATCTTGCTGCATTTTATGCAAAAAAATCAGGCCAAGTATAATAAGCCTAAAACTTATTTTGCACATAAATTGGTCTTACTATAATTTCTCTCTGGTACAAAAGGAGGGCTAGAAAGAGAAATTCTTTCAAACGAAAATTATAACACTTATTACTAGATTCCAGCCCTGACTTTTGTTTTTGAGTGCAGACTGGATCATGAATTATCTCTTGGCTACAATAAGCCTCTAAAGAACCAGATTAGAGGCCGGCGTGGTGTCTCATGCCTGTAATCCCAGCACTCTGGGAGGCCGAGGTGGGCGGATCACCAGGTCAGGAGTTCGAGATCAGCCTGACCAACATGATGAAACCCCATCTCTACTAAAAATACAAAAATCAGCCAGGCGTGGTGGCATGTGCCTGTAATCCCAGCTACTCAGGAGGCTGAGGCAGGAGAATCACTTGAACCAGGGAGGTGGAGCTTGTAGTGAGCCGAGATCGTGCTACTGCATTCCAGCCTGGGTGACAGAGTGAGACTCCGTCTCAAAAAAAAAAGAGTACCAGATTATAATTTTTCTTCATATTTTTAGTTGGTGCCCTGATGGAATAGGTTCCTTTTTCTGTTCTGACACACAAATACTCTTTTAATTGTCAAATTATTATCATTATTATTGAGACAGAGTATCTGTCACCCAGGCTGGAGTGCAGTGGCATGATCTTGGCTCACTGCCACCTCTGCCTCCTGGGCTCAAGCAATCCTCCAACCTCAGCCTCCTGAGTAGCTGAGACTACAGGCACACACCACCAGGCTCTGCTAATTTTTGTATTTTTTTTAGAGACAGGGTTTTGCCATGTTGCCAAGGCTGGTCTCAAACTCCTGGGCTCAAGTGATCCACCTGCCTCAGCTTCCCAAAGTTCTAGGATTACAGATGTGAGCCACCACACCTGGCCAATTGTCAAATTATTAATGTTATTTGTTTCTCCTTGTTTTACCTCCAAGGAAACCAGAATCATGGCATTCTGAAGATTAGAGATGCTAGCCTCCCTCATTGGGCACCCCACTGGGCCCAACTTGCTTTTTACCACAAATGCCCTGCTGCTGAAACTATGCAAGCACCCTCCCTCTGGGCCCAGGGACTGTTGTGGAAGAGGTGGGCACATGACATTGTAAGGGCAAGGTTTGAGGGATAGTGTTAGCTCAGATCCTCCAAATCAAGGATGGGTACACAAATGCCTAAACAGCTGGGCAAAGGACAAAGGGACTTTTGCCTTCTGAGCCAATGTGTGGCACTGTATTAGCCTGTTCTCACACTGCTAATAAAGACATACCTGAGACTGGGTAATTTATAAAGGAAAGAGGTTTAATTGACTCACAGTTTCGCGTGGCTAGGGAGGCCTCAGGAAACTTACAGTTATGGTGGAAGGGGAAGCAACCACATCCTTCTTCACATGGTGGCAGGAAGGGGAAAAATGAGAGCTGGGCAGAGGGAAGCCCCTTATAAAACCATCAGATCTTGTGAGAAATTACTCACTATCACGAGATTAGCATGGGGAAAACTGCCCCCATAATTCTATTACCTCCCACCAGGTCATGGGGATTATGGGAACCACAGTTCAAGATGAGATTTGGGTGGGGACACAGCCAAACCATACAGGCACTTTTTTATCCATTCCCAACCATAAGGAATTTTCTGCTTCCTGTAGAATTAAAAGACAATTTTTACTGAGAGGATACAAAGATCCTCCTGGACAAAGCCTCCTGGGTATAATATTCCCAGTTATGAGATTTATGCAGATATATATATATTTTTAAAAGTTTTACCAGCCATCTTAGAACAAATTACTAAAAGGCCACAAAAAGCACTGCAGCACCACAAAAGTATCTGAATTCCTTAGTTAAAAGGTTATAATAATGCTTATGTTTTGTATAGTTAATTGCTATAAGCCTATAACTAAAACCAAGATTACAGTAGCTCAACACATAAAAATTAAAGATAGATAAAGTGATTGCGGGATCTGGCCAGCAGCCTGCAATGCAATGGGGCTCTCTCTTTGTTCCCAGGCAGATCGGCAGGTCGAGAAATAAAAGACACACACTAGATAGTGAAAGCTGGGTCCAGGGGGGTCACTGCCTTCTGGTCCTGCGGTGCCAACAATGCACTGGATATACCAGCATTTATTATTAAGTTTAGTGAGGGTGGGGGTAGGTTAGTGAGGGATTTAGGGTCATTTGATTATGAGGTGAGATGGTCACATGGGGATGAAGTAATTCTTTAACATAACATCTGTATGCAGAAGTACAGTATACAGAGATAAGAATTTACAATATAGTGTGTGCATCAGTAATTTCTAACAGAGCCTGAAAACAGAAACACAGTCTTTCCATAACCTATGATTAGCAAGACATTAATCAGCAGTAACAGTTGCAGCAAAAGCTGATTACAAACATTCCATAGAAACAGGACGTGAAGCTAGACAACCGGTTAGACCAGAAATTCTCAGAAGGGAGTATGCCTTAACCCTAAAGAGGCCTAGAAGAGCCGTGGCAGGATGAGGGCATTTATAGCCATATCTTATCCATATGAACAGGTGCCCCTCATGCGTTCGTTTATAGGCTCTCCACAAGGGTTGTATTCCATTCCCAGAGCTATGAACATCTGCTTTTCTGGAATAGGAATCTTGGTGATGTGAAACCTCCCTGACTGCACTTCCATTCATAGGCTCTCTGCAGGGGGAAGCACATCACAGGCTGTTGGCTCGTTCCGGCAGTCTAACCTGGCATTGTCTTTACACAATCCTGCATGCAACTTTGTATTTACAATAATCAGGAGCATTTCATCTTTTATTCCGTAGCAATAGTTTCAGGGGGTCTCCCTACATAAAGTCAATTTTGTAACTCACCTTTGGCTTTTTGTTTGTACAAAAAAATTATCCAGGCATGGTGGTGCACGCCTGTGGTCCCAGGTACTTGGGAGGCTGAAGTGGGAGGATTTCTTGAGCCTGGGAGGCAGAAGTTGCAGTGAGCCGAGACCGTGCTACTGCACTCCAGCCTGGGTGACAGAGTGAGACCTCATCTCAAAAAAAAAAATAAAAGGGGGGGGGGGTTAATGAATGCCTGTTCACATCCATCTTTCCTAGAACATTTAAATTGGCTATAAATCTTTGACTCTATGTCCCTTGGCCACAAGTAGTCCCACCAAGGGACAGGATGGACCTGGGGCAGGCAGTCTTGCTGCCCTGGCAATGCCAGGGGACAAAATAAAAGTTTTGGTGGCCATTGATGTTGCCTCTGGCAAATCTTGGCCAGAAGGGGAAGACAATAAACCAGAATAAAATTCCAAAACCCCCAACCATCTAAATTGACCCCTCCTCTCAGCCAAGGGCATTCTAACCTTAACCTGAAAAACTATTTGAGGACAAGACGGGAAGCAGGGGCCAGACATGCCTCATTATACCCTCCTCCCTTTTGGACTTACTGATAGAACACACTCTTAAGTCTGGTAAGAAACATTCACAATCTATTCTCTTTCAAGCCTGCTACCTGGAGGATTCATCTGCATGATAAAATCTTGGTCTCCATAACCTCGCTGGAGTGCAGTGGCATGATCTCAGCTCACTGCAACCTCTGCCTCCCAGGTCCAAGCAATTCTCTTGCCTCAGCCTCCCAAGTACCTGGGACTACAGCCATGCATCACCACGTGCAGCTCATTTGCTTTTTTGTAGAGGCAGGGTCTCGCTATGTTACTCAGGCTGGTTCCAAACTCTCGAGCTCAAGAGATCCTCCTGCCTCAGCCTCCCAAAGTGCTGGGATTACAGGCCTGAGCCACAGTGCCCGGCCTTGGTGCAATTTTTTAAACGGCCAGATGTCAATTCAGGCTCTCTGTTTCTTCCTGTGTTAAATTTTGTAAGATAAACACTTCCCTGGGAAATTTACCAATGTGTTCTAAGTTTTCAAATGTATTCAGTTACTTACAGAATTCTCTTTCCCTTTAAACATTTTGACTGTAGCTATTATGATGTCCTATTATCGATTAGTTATTTTGGTTTTGTTGTTTTTTACTATTTTTCATTTTTAAAAACTGGATTTACAAATAAAAGATTGAATATAGTCAAGATGAGCCATGTGATGATTTGATACATATACATTGTGTATAGTTATTTTTTTCCTAATCAGCCTTGCCAGATGTTGGCCAATATTGGTCCCAGCACTGTGAGAGGCAGAGGCAGGTGATCGCCTGAGGTCAGGAGTTCAAGACCAGCCTGGCTAACATGGCAAAACCCCATCTCTACTAAAAAAAATACAAAAATTAGCCTAGCATGGTGGCGGTGCCTGTAATCCCAGCTACTCGGGAGGCTGAGGCAGGAGAATTGCTTGAACCCAGGAGGCGGAGGTTGCAGTGGGCTGAGGCTGAGCCACTGCAATCCAGCCTGGGCAACAGAGCAAGACTTTGTCTCTGGAAAAAAAAAAGAACCATCTATTTTGTTGATCTTATCTCTTATGCTTTGTTCTCTGTTTCATATATTTTTGCTGTAATTATTCCTTTATTTTCTTAGATTTACTCTGTAGCTTTTTAAAATCATCTTATTGTTTACAATTAATTGTAGTTCTTTGATGTTTTCTTTTTTTTATTTTATTTTATTTTATTTTTTTTTTTTTTGAGACAGAATCTCACTCTTGTCACTCAGGCTGGAGTGCAGTGGCACGGTCTTAGTTCACTGCAAACTTAGCCTCCCAGATTCAAGCGATTCTCCTGCCACAGCCTCCCAAGTAGCTGGGATTACAGGTGCCTGCCACCACGGCAGGATAAGTTTTGTATTTTCAGTAGAGGCGTGGTTTCATCATGTTGGCCAGGCTGGTGTCGAATTCCTGACCTCAGGTGATCTGCCTGCCTTGGCCTCCTGAAGTGCTGGGATTACAGGCATGAGCCACAGTGCCTGGCCTGATGTGTTCTTTTTCTTTTTCTTTTTTTTTTGAGACAGTCTTGCTTTGTCACCCAGGCGGGAGTGCAGTGGCATGATCTCAGCTCACTGCAACCTCCACCTCCCAGGTTCAGGAAATTCTCTTGTCTCAGCCTCCCAAGTAGCTGGGATTACAGGCACACACCACCATGCCTGGCTAATTTTTGTTTTTTTTTTTTGAGATGGAGTTTCACTCTGTCACCCAGGCTGGAATGCAGTGGCGCTATCTCGGCTCACTGCAACCTCTGCCTCCTGGGTTCAAGTGATTCTCCTGCTTCAGCCTCCCGAGTAGCTGGGATTACAGGTGTGTGCCACCATGCCCAGCTAATTTTTGTATTTTTAGTAGAGGTGTGATTTCACCATACTGTAGCGGGATTGATAAGGAATCAGAGAGACCGATGGGGTTGAGAAGGATATTTATTATTTAGGTGTACTGGCCCAGTTGGATTAATATCCAAAGGACTGAGCCCTGAATAAAGAGTTAAGTTACCTTTTAAGGTAGATCTGTGCAGGGGGAAGCATATTACAGAAGCAAGAAACAAAGACAGTTATTTAATTAACTGAGACATGCATTACATCATTTCTTACTTTTCAAGGAAAAACATGTTTTACAACTTGAGTTTATCTGTCTAGTGACCTTGCAGCTGCACAGCTAGAGAAACAGGGTCTTCACAATGCCTGGGAAAGGGGAAGAGATAAGGCTCCCTAGCCACAGAAAAACAGGCAGTTAATTTTTAAAGGACTCCAGCTCTTTCTCTTTCTCAGGGGGAACTGGGTTTTCTTATATGTAACTGAGTTTTTGCTTACACATTCTTTAATTTCTTTTAATTCCTGTTTCATTTTCCCACCTTTGGTGCTTTTTATAACAAAGGTGTTAATAGAAAGCACCACTATTTGCCACCTCTTCGCAGAGCTGAGCTGTTTCTTCTACTGGCAGTGGCTGATATTTGGTTAATGCCATCAGCTGCGCGGTAGTGAGTCAGGTTACTATTGCCTCTATAGTTGACTGAATACTCTTCATAAGCAGGAGTAAAAGGCAAGGGAGGATGAGGCAGATGCCAAGAATAAGTAAGAACCCACCAATGAGGGTTTTGAATTTTCCAGAGGTTGACAACCATCCTCCAAACAAGGAATCCGGGGACCACCCGGACCAAGTCTGAACTTGGACATGGGCCAGCTTGCACATTTTAGCTGTGATTTCCATGACAGCTCGGCCATTATTATTGATTTCTAGGCAAAGGTTGGTTAAACTAAATTTTCCACATACTCCTCCTTCTGAGACTAAGAGGTAATCTAAAGCCAATCTATTTTGATATATAGCATTTCTCATTTGTGTTGCTTGTATTGCTAGTAAATCTAGTGCCCTCGATGTTTCACTGGTTATAATTTCTTTATAATTTCTAGGACTGCCTGCAACCTTATGATGCAGTTGAGCATATAGATGGGGGTATGGTACCCCATGACCCACGTGGCGCCCAGGTAGCTGACGCATAATATTTAATGATTCTTTCAGGAAGCCATTTATTATCTTTCCAGTTTTCTAATACTGGTCAGGCTGGTCTCGAACTGATTTTATTTAGAGAGATATATTTTCCTCTAGGCATCATATCACTCCACTCCACAAGTTTTGGATATTTTCATTATTGTTTAGTATTAACATTTGCTAATTTCCTTTATAATTTCTTAATTAATCTATACATTATGTAGCAGCATATTTTTTGCCTTTCAAATGTATGGCTGTTGATATTGTTTTATTATCCATTTTAACTTGATTACCTTATAGTCAAAGAATCTCATATATATAGCCAGATTCTTAAAATTTTCTTTTTTTATTTTTTATCTTTTTTGAGACAGAATCTCACTCTGTCTCCCAGGCTGGAGTGCAGTGGTGTGATCTCAGGTCACTGCAACCTCTGCCTCCCGGGTTCAAGCGATTCTCCTGCCTCAGCCTCCCGAGTAGCTAGAACTACAGTCATGTGCCACCACGCCTGGCTAAGTTTTGTATTTTTAGCAGAAACAGGGTTTCACCATGTTGGCCAGGCTGGTCTCTAACTCCTGATCTCAGGTGATCCACCTGACTCGGCCTCTCAATGTGCAGGGATTATAGGCATAAGCCACTGTGCCTGGCCTGAAATTTCTTAAGACTTGCTTTGGTGCCTGATATGTGATCAATTTTATGACTGGTTCACGTGTGCGCAGAAACAACATGCCTCCTTCTGCCATATATTTCCATTAGCTCAATTTTTCTAATTCTGTTGTTCAAATCTTTTATCATCTTACTATTTTGCCAGTTTGACCTATTTGTTTCTGAAGGAAGCATGGATTGGGCAAATTTTCCTCCTAATTCTGTCCATGTTTTATTTCTATATTTTGAGGACATGCTGTTAGGTACTGCTATAGACTGAATGTTTTTATCTCCTTTAAATTCCCATGTTGCAGCCCTAACCCCCAATATGATGGTATTAGGAGGTTGGACCTTAGGGAGGTAATCAGGTTGAGATGATGTCCTGAGGGTGGGGTCCCTGATGGAGTTTTCTTCCTTATAAGAAAAGGAAGAGACCGGGTGCAGCGGCTCACACCTGTAATCCCAGCACTTTGGGAGGCCGAGGCGGGCGGATCATCTGAGGTCGGGTGTTTGAGACCAGCCTGGCCAACATAGTGAAACCCTGTCTCTACTAAAAATACAAAAATCAGCTGGGCGTGGTGGTGGGCACCTGTAATCCTAGCTACTCGGGAGGCTGAGGCAGGAGAATCCCTTGAACCCAGGAGGTTTTTTTTTTTTAAGACTGTAAAAATGGCAGTTTTTATTTTGTTTATTCCTTTTCTTACGATGTTTGGCCCCTGCACTCCAGCCTGGGCAACAGAGCAAGACTGTCTCAGAAAAAAAAAAAAGAAAGAAAGAAAAGGAAGAGACACCAGATCTCTCTCTCACTCTCTCTCTCTCTCTGTACCATATACGGAGACAGCAAGAAGGCAGCCATCGGAAAGCCAGGAGGAGGGCCCTCACCAGGAACCAAATCAGTCAGCACCTTGATCTTGGACTTCCCAGCCTTCAGACTATGAAAAATAAATTTCTGTTTAAGCCACCTAGTCTGTAGTATTTTAGTACAGCAGCCTGGACTGACTAATACAGTATTTGTCAGGGCTCTGATTTTTTCCAAGTGTTGGCAAGGATGTGGAGCAATTGGAATCCTCAGACGCCGCTGGTGGAGATGGGGAATGGTGTGCCTGCTGTGGAAAACAGCGTGGTAGCTCCTCAAAAGTTAAACATTGAATTGCCATGCGACCTAGCAATTGTGTTCCCAGGCATATACCCAAAAGAATTGAAAATAAGCATTCAAACAAATACTTGTACACAAATGTTTACAGCGGTGCCATTCACAACGGCCCAAATGTGAAAACAATGCAAGGGTTCATCACAGATAAACAAAATGTGGCCTATTCAGACAAGGCAATATTAGCCATAAAAACAAATGGAGGTGGAGCGCAGTGGCTCACACCTGTAATCCCAGCACTTTGGGAGGCCGAGGCAGGTGGATCACCTGAGGTCAGGAGTTCGAGACCAGCCTGACCAACATAGTGAAACCCTGTCTCTACTAAAAATACAAAAATTAGCCGGGTGTGGTGGCACATGCCTATAGTCCCAGCTACTTGGGAGGCTGAGGCAGGAGAATCGCTTGAACCTGGGAGGCAGAGGTTTCAGGGAGCTGAGATCACGCCACTGCACTCCAGCCTGGGTGACAGAGCGAGACTCTGTCTCAAAACAAAACAAAACAAATGGAGTTTGGCTGTGAACCCAAAACTGCTCTGAAAAACAAAGTCTATGTTTGAAAAAAGGATGAAGTATGGACACATGCTGCAACCTGGATTAACCTGGAGAACACTGTGCTAAGTGAAAGAAGCCAGACACATACTGTACGGTCCTATTTGTATGAAATGGCCTGCATGGGCAAATCCCCGGAGGTAGAAAGCAGATTGGCAGTTGCCAGAGGGTGGAGGCGTGGGGAATGGGGAGTGATTGCTTATGGGCACACAGTGTTCTAGAGTGTTGAAGTGTTGAAAAAACGCCCAAGGAGGCTGGGCGTGGTGGCTCACGTCTGCAATCCCAGAACTTTGGGAGGCCGAGGCAGGTGGATCACGAGGTCAGGAGATCGAGACCATCCTGGCTAACTCGGTGAAACCTCGTCTTTACTAAAAATACAAAAAAAAAATTAGCCGGGCGTGGTGGCAGGCGCCTGTAGTCCCAGCTACTCTGGAGGCTGAGGCAGGAGAATGGCGTGAACCCTGGAGGCGGAGCTTGCAGTGCGCGGAGCTTGCGCCACTGTACTCCAGCCTGGGCTACAGAGCCAGACTCTGTCTCAAAAAAAAAAAAAAAAAGGAAAGAATGTTGAAGTTAACTTTTTTGGGGGGGAGGAAAAGGGAAATTCTGAATATCCTTCTTACATTGTTTTAATTTTTGTTGGAGTCTTTTCTTTAAAGAAGGATATTTGGAATTTTTAGGCTCCTGGGATTCACAAGAATCTGGGTTACATGGGGGAGGAAGAACATGAGCAGGGGGGCCTGGAGTGGCAGCTGGGTCTGGGATCAGGTCCAGAAGGGGATCTAGGACAGCAGCAGCCACCTGGGGAGGTGGCGGCAGGTTATTAGGAAAAGGGGGAGGTGGTCTAGAGGGTCCTATCTCTTATTAGATAAGGCCATTTTTGACTCTTTTATTTTCTAGTCCCCCTTTGGTCGTTTTTAAAGGATAAAGAATAATAGGCCCTTGCTGCTAGTATAAAGCATAATCAATTTTTCTTGTGACACAGGACTTTTGCTGTAAACATCTATTATTAAAAGTTGACAGATTTAATCTTTATCTGACCTAAATTTTGACTAAAAAACCGCTGGCTTGAGAATTGGCTTTTTAGTTCAAATAAAGCAACAATACTTAATTATTTGCTGCTTTTTTTAAATTTAGTTTTTTTCATTACCTTTCCAATAATTTAACATGAGCCTTAAAGGACTATCGGGAGGGATTTGGTAACTTGCATCTTTTTTTGCCCCCGATTTACTGGAAACATTTCCCATATTGAATATCAGGTAGACTTAACCTCTTAATCCTGGAGATTTCTTGTCTATCCTTTTTTTTCCTTGGCTTGCTTATATTTTTAACCTTACGTGCTTGAGGTTTCATTTTCCCTGAGGAGGATTTAACTCCTCTTTTTCCTTCTGGAGGCTTTTTACACTCTTCACTCACTTTGTCCTACCTGGCCACTTTCCTCGCGGGAATTTAGGCCCCTCTTAGCATTGGCGTGCCGGTATAAACCCCACGGCACGATCTGCCTTAAGCCGTACGAGGTAGCTACGGAACCGCAGGCAAGACTCACTCGCTTCGTCCAGCAGTAGGACTTATGATTTACACAAGCAACACCGCCTGCAGTGAGGCTTGTGACTTATTCACACACACTTTTAACCTCCAGAATATCCCGACCACCAAGCAAGTACTTTGTCGCCCCCTTGCAACGTGTTTACTTTCCTCTGTGAACGGAGTTTATCTGGTCGCCGCGGCAGTGCAATGCAAGCCTATTCTTCCTTTTCCGCATTGCTGAGGGTCCGGGTTTATTCATCACAACAGGTGAGTCCGGATTCCCAGTCCCTGAGGCCACCGCAATAGGGCAGTGGGGCGTCTCCCCTTGGTGGGGGACGGGAATCAGAGACCCCGACCCGAAGGAGACTGGGTGATCCCAGACGAGCCCCCAAGCTGTTGGAAATAAATCCTTATTCCGCAATGTCACAAAGAAGAATCAGCAATCAGACAAAAAGCTTCCTCAGCAAGGTTATTTTTACCTTCTGCAGAAAGAGTGCTGCCCGTCCACAATCCTGCCAGGATCACATACAAAATAAAAAAGACACTAGAATATTTATCCCTTACGCATGAGGTCCCTATTGCCATGTCATTGGCTGGAGCCAGACCTTACCATCTAAACTAAAACCCGATTGGCTAACAGTTTAAAACTTTGTTAAATAGGTAAAGGCAGGGAGGAACAAAGGAAAAAAGGAAGTTGCTTATGAAAGGACTTAGAAAAGTAATAATATTCCCAAATAAGGGAAGAGTGTACGCTGCAATCTGGGAAATGCCTGGACACGTCCAGCACGAATATTTTGACTAAGGTACAAGGCCATAGAATGTACTACGTGCCTGTGAGCATGTTTAACATAGATATTGAAGTCAGAGTATGCTTATTCTGTTACATTTGCTACATAAGGCTTAACAGAGAGTTATTACTATAAAATAAGAAACTTGAAGAAAGTTCTGAGAAAAGATATCAATAACATTTATGATTTAAAGGGGAAGCTTTGAAGAGGAACCTTTGCTTTCTACAGTCAAGGTCTCACTAAGTTGCCCAGGCTGGTCTTGATGTGCCCTCTGTGGCCTCCCAAAGTTCTGGGATTGCAGGCATGAGCCACTGTGCCTGGCCCTTCCTTTTGGAAGCAAAGTTTGAATACTGTCCTCTTGTTTTTAGCTATTTGTTATGGCAGCAACCCACCTGCAATACCAAAATCCAGACAAGTTATCTGCTGCAGTATAACAAATTACCCCAAAACTGAGAGGCTTAAAACAGTTATCAGTTATGACTCCACGGCTTCTCCAGGTCAGGAATCCAGCTGCAGCTTAGCTGGGCTCTCTGGTTCACAGTACCTCCCAGGCTGCAACCCAGGCATTGTACTTGATGTGGGAATCGCTGTGGACCAGTGCCTGCTCAGGCTTCCCACCAGCCCCTTCCTGGCTTTGAACAGAAATAGCCACAGCAGGCATCTTAGGTGTCATAGACAAAGACTCTATTTGTGTTGTTTGATCACTGACAGCTTCTATGTCCCCATCCCTCCTGTTGGCCCCATATCTGGGCAGCCCAATCAGAGAGCCCAAGGGCGCCCTCCGTCTCTTGGCATGAGTGGGAATTTCAAACCACACCAGCCCCAGGCTGCACCCGGGCACCTCCGCCTGGGTCATCCTTCCACACGGCAGAAACCTGAGGCCACTTCTCCCCTCCCCGCACAGCTTATTCTGCTCCAGACCAACCTTGAGCCCTTCTGCGGGAGGAAGGGCTGTTTATCCTCTTGCTGTTTATTATGTGAGTAATAAATGTTACGTCATGTCCGCTGGTGCCAATGTTTTTCGTCCCAGTATCCACAAATCCCTGGGTGGGGGCCGCCCAGTGTCCGGCAGGGATGCCAGGCACCCAAATCAAATAATTCATGCTGGGAACCGGAGGGCTGGATGCCGATCCTACACGGCATGTGTTTCTTCTCTCACTCTTGGCTTACTCGCCAGGTCCATACCACAGGTAGTGGGCTCAGACCTGCCTGGACCGGCTTGGCCGATTGCTGGCATGCCTGTGCTCTGGGCCGCATCACTTTAGGGTGGTTCTCCTGGGATTTTCCAAGCATCTGCTTTAAAAGTAGCAGTTTAAGCCAGAGGTAATGATGGGGAAAGGGGGCCCAGGAGCCAGACATAAAGTGAATCTTGACCCCAGACTGGACCCTAGTAGGTGGTAGCATCATTCATTAGAGGGAATGGTTATATGTTTCAGCCAGACGCTGGCCCCACATTTTCCAAATGCTGCATGTAAAAAGGCAAGAACTCCCCGGCGGGGGGGCCACTGTTTGAGGAAGAATTTATGTGGCGTTCAGAGCCCCAGGATTCCCATGGCAGAGGTTCCTCAGGGCTCGGCAAGCAGATACATTACTGCTGCTGTCCTCACTGCCGCGACATTGTCATGCACACTGAGACTCCCTGGAGAAAAAAATTAAATAGAAGCCCCCCTAAAATATCCCTAATTACAAAAGGTGAAAATAAAATGACTCAGGTCAAGGAAAAAAATTGTCCTAACTGTCATCCAAAAGACCATCAGGACGGCTACACAGTCGAAAGAGGAGCTTTACTGGCAAACTGGGAGGAGAGACTCATCTCAAACAAACAAAAGAAGAAATATAATTGTCATTGTAACACTGTTGCGGAGGGGACCCTCCATAGGTGATTAGGTCACGAAGGCTCTGCCCTCATGAATGAATTAATCCCGTTATGGCAGGAGTAGGTTAGTGATCACGAGACTGGGTGTGTTATAAAAGTGAGGTCGGCCTGGTTTCCTCCCTGTCTCGCATGCTTGCTTCTGCCTTACACCCTTCTGCCACAGGATGACCCTTGCCTGATGCCAGCACCATGCTCTTAGACTTCCCAGCCTCCAAACCTAGGAGAAATAAATTTCTTTTCTTTATCAGTTGTCCAATTTGTGGTGTTAACGTGCAGACTAAGGCTTTCTAATAACGTTTGTTGGGGCTACTTGGATTTTTGAGGCAACATATTCCCACTTACAAATTTCATGAAAACGTCTTTATTCAATTTCTCCTAAGTCTGCTCATTATAAACAGCCACTTCACACAAGCCCTCCAGGCTGTGTAGGGAATGGCTCTACCATGGCACCCTGGTGGCCCTGCACATATCCACACAGGCCACGGAGGCGAAAGCTCAAACTGAGGCTCATCTGAATCATGGCAAGACACCTTGTGATCCTCCAGAGAGTAGGAGGCCTGTAGGAGCTGCTACCACTCCCGTTGGCCCCTGTCTCCCCCAGGAGGCTGTCATGAGAAGGTTCTGCATGGCCTTGGGTTTCTGATGAGGCCTGCCGCTATCTGTCCCGCCCTCTTCTGAATGGAGTTGCTGTTGCAGGAAGTCAGGGACTCTGAACAGAGGGACCAGCTGGAGCCGTGGCATAGGAACATAAATTGTGAAGATTTCATTTTAATATGGGCATTTATCATTTCCCAAATGATACTTTTATAATTTCTTATGCCTGTCTTTACTTAATCCTGTTATCTTCGTAAGCTGGGATGTATGTCACCTCAGGACCACTGTGATAATTGTGTTAACTGTACAGATTGATTGTAAAACATGTGTGTTTGAACAATATGAAATCAGTGCACCTTGAAAAAGAACAGAATAACAGCGATTTTTAGGGAACAAGGGAAGACAACCATAAGGTCTGACTGCCTGCGGGGTCAGGCAAAAAGAGTCACATTTTCCTTCTTGCAGAGAGCCTATAAATGGACATGCAAATGAGGAAGATATCGCTAAATTCTTTTCCTAGCAAGGAATATTAATATTAATACCCTGGGAAAGGAATGCATTCCTGGGGGAGGTCTATAACGACTGCTCTGGGAATGTCTGTCTTGTGCAGTTGAGATAAGGACTGAGATACGCCCTGGTCTCCTGCAGTACGCTCAGGCTTACTAGGGTGGGGAAAAACTCTGCCCTGGTAAATTTGTGATCAGACTGGTTCTCTGCTCTTGAACTCTGTTTTCTGTTGTTTAAGATGTTTATTAAGACAATACATGCACTGCTGAACATAGACCCTTATCAGTGGTTCTGCTTTTGCCCTTTGCCTTGTGATCTTTGTTGGACTCTTATTAGTGGTTCTGCTTTTTGCCCTTTGAAGCATGTATCTTTGTACCTACTCCCTGTT
The DNA here is from genome assembly GCF_006542625.1 of Nomascus leucogenys. Taxonomy (NCBI): domain Eukaryota; kingdom Metazoa; phylum Chordata; class Mammalia; order Primates; family Hylobatidae; genus Nomascus; species Nomascus leucogenys. The sequence goes on from NW_022097536.1 coordinate 25,987, forward strand.
CTTACACCCCCTCCCCTTTTGAAACCCTTAAGAAAAACTTGCTGGTTTGAGGCTCAGGCAGGCATCACGGTCCTACCAACATGTGATGTCACCCCTGGCGGCCCTGCTGTAAAATTCCTCTCTTTCTCCTGTCTCTCTTTATTTCTCAGCCGGCCGACACTTATGGAAAATAGAAAGAACCTATGTTGAAATATTAGGGGCGGGTTCCCCAATATCTGTCATGCCAACATGGTTTTCTTTTTCCTAAGTGCGTGTAGGAACCCGATTCCCTTTGGTAGGTGTGGAGAAACGTTCATCGGTCCAGTCCACAGAAACACTTGTTCGGCTCCCTGATGATTGGTGAGTTGTCTGTGTATTGTCCAGGGTAACTATAGATCACGCAGAATCTAAACATTATGCTTATCACTGCTATATTAGACTCCTGTTAAAACAGAGAGGATTTCGGGTACCCATGGAAATATGGCCACCCTATTCAGGGCGGTGGAAGAACACTCACTGTCTTTGGTTTCCTGGAAAGGGAACGTTAGATGTGGAACTATGGGATCGTGTTGGTGCAAAATTCCCGGAACTGGTCCCGAGAGGAAATTATGTTCCCATCACTGTCTGGGGTGATTGGGCCTTGGTACGTGCTTTCCTAATGACATACCAATCCCGTGACCCCTGCAGTTACAATTTTCTGAATCTGGCGACCCTCTACCTCTTCCTCAGCTTTCCTCTCCTGCTCGGCCTTTGTTATCTGCTCAGCCTCTCCCTTCACCTACTCCTCCCCTACCTGACGATGCTGAGGATTCAATATCTAACTCTGGTGACTGGCTTAATGTTACCCCCTGATGATTTTATTTCTTTTCACGAAGAGCTGGTACTTGTAGCTCCCGTGGCCCTGACTTGGACAGCCCGGGACCATATCTATGCTATCTTCCCTCTTCAAACCTTTGCAGCCTTTGCCTCTGGAGCCATCTAATGGCTCTGGGACAGAACTACAATTTACCTGTAATTCTGCAGATCCTCCCCCATCCACCACAGCCCCTCACCCTCCTGTCATTTCGGTCCCTCAACCTGTCACTTTGCCGTCCACTCAACCTGCTTCTCTGTACCCTTCTTCATGCATGGATGCCCCTGCCACTCTGGTTGCACAGGATTGGCACAATAATCAGTATGCTTCCGCCCTTTCTCACGCTCTCATACCGGCCCGACCTCCTCAACCTCAGTTTCCCTTATCTACACATACTTTTCCTGTCACTGCTATGCATCTCATGTGCCTGTTTCTTGAAACTTCCATGCAACGCTTATTACGCCAGAACAAAGAAACAGTGGATTAGAGGCATGGGCTTATCCGGTCGCGCTGGAACTCCCAATGCTCAGGGGTACAGTGCATGGATATGCGCCACTCAATCTTACCTTTTTAAAAAAATTCAAGGATGCTTGTACTCAGTATGATCCCTACTTCTCCTTATGTTAAAATGGTATTACAGACTCTTTGTACTGAGGTCGTTTTGCTTCCTCTAGACTGGGACATTTTGGCAAAGCTGTTCTACTCCATCTCAGCGTTTACAATTCCGTACTTGATGGTCAGAGGAGGCCCATCTGCAGGCTCAGCTAAATTGGGCTGATGGCATTCCAATTACTCAGGCTCAGCTCTCAGGCTCCGATCATTACTCTGACACTACCGCCCAATTAGGCTTTGATGCTCTAACCATGGAACAAGTAACAAAGGTGTGTATAAGAGCTTGGGATAAATCACGCACCCCAGGCCAAGCTCCTATTTCTTTTACTACTATTAAACAGGGTCACAATAAATTATATCCTAATTTTTGGCTAAATTACAAGATGCTGTTGAAAAATCTGTAATTGGACAAGCTCAGGGTCGATACTTAAAATTTCTGGATTTGATCCAAATTTAATTGTGGTTCCTTAAATTGGCTCAAAGTTCAAGCCGCTTTTCAACATTCCATACCGTGGCAAATTCACTTGGCTGATTTTATCGGTGTATTGACAATCATTATCCAAAAAACAAATTGGTTTGATTTTATAAAATGATTTCTGGGTGGTCCCTCGACTGACCAAAGATCAGCCATTCCTGAGGCCACTGCAGTGTTCACTGACGGCTCCAGTAATGGAAATGCTGGTTATGTGGGTCCTACAGACAACTTATTTCTACTGCTTATACCTCTGATCAAAAGGCAGAGTTAATTCTATAATTATTGCCTTACAAGTTTCCCCAAAACTTTAAATATTGTCTCGGATTCTGCTTATGTTTTACATTGCCCATATGTATATAAGAACCAACTTACAAAACATATCCATATTCTGAAATTGGCTTCATTATTTTCAAGGTCAAACGCGATTAGCCAACGTAGACACCTTTCTATATTACATATTAGATCACATACCACTTTACCGGGACCCATGTCTGGCTGTAACCAGAAGTCGACTGTCTCTTTTGAATCCAGAGCTAGGGTTCCTAACTCCTCAGTTTCAAATGCTGGCTGGATTAAAGATAAATTTGCTCTACCTGGAAGGAGGCTAAGCTTTTTTCATGGCTCCTTTCAGTGCCAAGGTTTTTACTTCCAAATCAGGAACCTGACGTTAATCCCAGAGGCCTAACTCCTTAATGATTATATGGCCAAATGGAAATGTGACTCATGTTAGCTCCCTTCGGGCCAAGACTTTTCATATGTACATGTTTCTGTAGACACCTTTTCAAGGTTTTATTTGGGCTACTCAAAGCCAAACACGGGACAGGCAATTAGCCCATGATTAAAAGAATTCTGGGCCAGGGCACCAGGTGCTGGCTCACGGCCTGTAACTCCTAAGCCACTTGTGGGAGCGAGGCAGGTGGATCAACAGTAGGTCCAGGGAGGAAGATCAAGATTCATCCTGGGCTAACACGATAGTAATACTTTACTAAGCTACTCAGAGAAACATCCTGCAATCTCTTACTAAAACACAAAAAAATTACCGCCAGGCGATGTGTGCGCCAGTGCCTTGTTCAGTCCCAGCTACTTCTTTCGGCGGTGAGCCTGAGGCAGGAGAATGGCGTGAACCCAGGAGGCGGAGCCTTGCCGTGAGCCGAGATGGTGCCACTGCACTCCAGCCTGGGCGACAGAGCGTGACTCCGTCAAAAAAAAAAAAAAAAAAAAAAACACCAAGACATCTGTATTCTTGCTTTGCAGTTATGGGGCTTCCATATCAGATAAGACAGACAACACCCCTGGATATGTTAGTAAGGCTTTTGATTTATTTATGCAACAATGGGGAATTTCCCATATTACTGGAATCCCTTAACAATCCTCAGGGACAGGCTGTTGGTGGAACGGGCCAATTGCACTTTAAAACTCATTGTCCAAACAGTCTGAGCCACAAAAGCATAATTTAACCACTCCCACTCCAATTACATTAGCATTGTTTACTTTAAACTTTCTAAATGTTCCTAAAGACAATACTCTGACTGCAGCTGAACGGAGGCAAAAAATTCTCCCCTAAATGAAGGCAAGCCAGTGTTACGGAAAAACTCCCAGACCAACACCGGGAACCTGGCAAATTATACGTGGGGGAAGAGGGTATGCTTGTGTTTCACCAGGAGTCATCAATCCCATCTGGGGGCCCCACTAGGAGACTTAAACTTCGTGTGAATACTGACAATGAAAAAACCACAGGGAAGAGACGTGCGCATCAGGACCGCCCTCATACCTGGTGAAATCTGTGCTGACTCCTCAAAAAACTGGCACGCCAAATCAAATGGTCTGGTTCAATCCCTCCCTAATGACACATAAACCTCTCTACTAATTCACTTCTCCTAATTACTTTTTTTTTCCTCCTTACGAACCTAAAAATCTCACCATTTTTTGTTAGCCCTGAAATAACATCCCTCTGTTTCTTTTCCTCCTTCAGCACCGGATCTCGCTTACAATAGGTTTGTATTTAATAATTCTCCTCCTTATACTTTCTGTCTCACCAGTTTTCCCTCCAACTGATTTACCTGCTACAAAAAATTATTCTTTATTGGGCTTATGTGCCTTTTCTCCACTTATTCGACTCTCACCTGGGTGGATGCTTCTGCGGAAATCTATACTAACGATAGTGTGTGGATGCCTGGAGCTACAGATAACCATTGCCCCGCTCAACCAGAAGAAGGCACTGCATTTAATGTTACTATGGGTTATAAATTCCTCCTCTGTGCCTCGGACATGCACCTGGTTGTATCCATCTAGAAACTCAAGTCTGGGCTGCTTATCTTCCAGAAAGATTCAGCCACAGAGGAACAGGGACATTGGTCTCTGGCCTCTCCCTTTCTCCTTTAAGACAAATGAAAAAGGGGAGTAATAGGAGATACCCCATATACTTTCAATATAACCTGTAGGAAACCATGGTCCTAAAAATTTTGAGGGCCCATCTAAACTTTAATTTGGGAAAGATTGTGTTAATTCACATGCAGTAATATTAAAAAATGACTCATATGTTTAGTAATAGACTGGGCACCAAAGGTATTTAAAAAACAATTGCTCCTCTTGGTGGAAGGGAAAGCCTGAGGCTATTTATTTTATTTCTTATTGAGAGGACGAGGATCTCATCCTACTTTGCATAGGAGGTTCAGCTCGTTCTTTCCCTTAAAATGGGAGAGATAAGGGCTTTAACCCTCCCCCCCGCACCCAAGGCCTTGTATGATATTCTCCATTCTGAGCCCAGAACACCCAGAACTTTGAAAATTGGCTATTGCCATGTACGGACTGTGAGTATAGGAAGGGGAAACTTTTCTGTCTCTTGTCGCCACTACCACCCCTTGCATCCGTGATTCTGAACCCCATGATAAACCCCCTTTGAACCCTTTTCCTCTTTTTGATGCTGATCCTCCTTTATGGGACTGTGATTGGCATTATGATAATTCTTCTCCATCCAGGTATGCCCCCTACCTCTTCGGCATCCCCAGGCACCTCAGATTGCTTCTTTACGATGGAGAACATTGGGGTTTTGCCACCGCCGCTCCTCTCCCTCAGTATCAACGTAGATTCAAACATCCCGCTTTGTTTACCTACAGCCTGACTATTCCTACACAGAGTTGTGTTAAGCCTCCTTACATGCTGTTAGTGGGAAATATCAAAATTTGGACGAACAATCAAACTGCCCAATGCATTAATTGTCGTTTATACACTTGTGTTAACTCCCGTTTTGACTCCAGGAAAAGTGTAATGTTGGTTCGAGCTCAAGAAGGAATCTGGATACTGGTAACTTTACCCAGACCTTGGGAATCTTCCCCCTCAGTACATTTAATTAATGAAGTATTACAACGAATTCTCAAAAGATCTAAGAAATTTGTTTTCACTTTAATTGCTGTGATCATGGGCCTAATTATAGTCACTGCACTGGCCACCACTGCCGGAGTGGCATTACACCAATCTATTCCAACGGCTCATTTTGTTAATGATTGGCAAGCCAATTCCACCCAAATGTGGAATTCTCAACAGGGGAGTGATCAAAAATTAGCTAATCAAATTAATGATTTAATACAGTCTGTTATTTGGCTTGGAGATCGCTAAGAGTCTTGAATATTGCATGCAAATGCAGTGCGACTGGAATACTTCTGATTTCTGTATCACACCATATTCCTACAACGAAACTGATCATTCACGGGAAATGGTCAAAGGACACCTAGGTAGGGAAGATAATTTATCCTTAGACATAACTAAATTAAAGAAACAAATTTTTGAAACCTCTCAAGCTCATTTATCCATTGTGCCTGGAGCTGAGGCGTTAGATCAAGTGGCAGAAAGTCTTTCTGGACTAAACCCCATGACTTGGATTAAGTCTATTGGGGGCTCCACTGTAGTAAATTTTGGAATCATGTTTCTCTGTTTAATTGGCTTGTTTTTAGTGTGCCGGACCAGTCAAAGAATCCCGCGTCAAAACCGAGAGAACGAACAAGCCTTCAGCCCATGGCACGCCAGGGACTCCAAAAGGAGGGACCGGCTGGAGCCTCGGCAGAGGAACATAAATTGTGAAGATTTCATTTTAATACAGACATTTATCAGTTCCCAAATAATACTTGTTAACACACCAGCATCAGTTATCAAACGCTGCAGCCAAGCTGTCGCTGGGCGGCAATCACCTCAAGGCTGGCCTGGATGCCGCCTGCTTCCAAGTTCATGCCCTGGTTGCTGACAAGATTCCCTTTCTCCTGGCTTGTTGGAATAAGGACCTCAGTTCCTCCCAGGCTGCTGCCCAGAGGCTGCTCTCAGTTCCTTTCAAGGTAGGCCTCAAAAAGAACACCAGAAAGTGTGACCAAGACAGAATTGGTCTTCATAACCTGCCTTCGGAAGGGACAGCCTGTTACTTTTTGCCATTGTATTAGTTTTCTTTTTCTTTTTCCTTTTTTTTTTTTTTTTTTGAGATGGAGTTTTGCTCTTGTCGCCCAGGCTGGAGTGCAAAGGCGCAATCTCTGCTCACTGCAACTTCCGCCTCCCGGGTTCAAGTGATTCTCATGCCTCAGCCCCCTGAGTAGCTGGGATTACAGGCTCCTGCCACCATGCCCGGCTAATTTTTGTATTTTTAGTAGAGGCGGGGTTTCACTATGCTGGCCAGGCTGGTCTCGAACTCCTTACCTCAAGTGATCCACCCGCCTCGGCCTCCCAAAGTGCTGGGATTACAGGCGTGAGCCACTGTGCCCGGTCTCTTTTTCTTTTTTAATTGAGACAGCGTCTTGCCCCATCACCCAGGCTGGAATGCAGTGGCGCAGTCACAGCTCACTGTAACCTCAACCTCCCTGGCTCAAGTAATCCTCCCCACCTCAGCCTTCCTCAGAACTGGGACTACAAGACATCCACCACCACACCCAGCTAATATTTATTTTTATTTTTGTAGAGACGGGTCTCCGTAGGTTGCCCACACTGGTCTCAAACTCCTGGGCTCAAGCAGTCCTCCTGCCTTGGCCTCCCAAAGTTCTGGGATTACAGGTGTGAGTCACCAATCCCGGCCTTGTATCAGTTCTTTATTGCTGTGTAACAGATTACCATAAATTCCAAAGCTCAAAGCAACACCCATGCATTGTCACACTGTGGATGTGGGTGATGTGGGTGATGTGGGTGAGGAGTCTGGCATGGTGTAGCCGGGGCCTCTGCCCAGGGCCTCACAAGGCTGCAATCAAGGTGTGGGCCAGCCACGTTCTCAGCTGGGGTTTGGCATCCTCTTCACACCCCTTCTGGTTGTTGCCGGAATTCAGTTCCCTATGTCGGGGCACTGAGGTCCCTGTTTTCTTGCAAGCTGCCATCGGGGACCACTCTCGGCTTCCAGAAGCCCCGCTGTAGGTGGCACCATGGCCGCTTGCCCTGCTCCAAGCCTGCAGGAGAGCGCCTCTCCGCCATGTCCCTTTCTTTTAAAAGACTTGCCTGACTGGTTCAGGTCCACTTAGGTAGCGTCCCATTTGATTAGCTCAAAAGTACTGTAGCCCATCACATTCACTCACAGGAGGGCATTAGCGGGGTGTGGACACCAGGGAGTGAGAATCTCTCAGGCCAGTTTAGCATTCAGTTGGTTAGCCAGGTTCAGTGGCTCACGCCTGTAATCCTAGCACTTTGGGAGGCCAAGGCGGGCGGATCACCTGAGGCCAGGAGTTCGAGACCAGCCTGGCCAACATGGTGAAACCCAGTCTCTACTAAAAATACAAAAATTAGCCAGGTGTGGTAGTAGGCGCCGGTAATCTCAGCTACTTGGGAGCCTGAGGCAGGAGAATCGCTTGAACCCGGGAGGTGGAGGTTGCACTGAGCCGAGATCACGCCATTGCACTCCAGCCTGGGCAATACAGTGAGTCTCAAAAATAAATAAATGCGAAGGCTGCTGAGCACAATGGCTCATGCTTGTAATCCTGGCACTTTGGGAGGCCGAGGCAGGAAGACTGCTTAAGGCCAGGAGTTTCAGCCTAGCATGGACAACACAGTGCAACTCTATCTCTAAGTAACATAAAATAAAATAAGTAAAATAAGAATTGAGTGGTTAAAAGAAACTCACTAGGTCCAGCCCACAATCAAGGGATGGAAATTACACAAAGTTGTGAGGAGTCAAGGGTGGGAGATCACCGGGACCCCTTCTAGAAGCTGCCTATCTCACATACCTATTGGACAGCCTCTCTTTCCTAGCTGGGGGTATTTGGAGCGGGTGTTGAATCCTGCTCTTTTTTGTCTGTTGCCTTTTCTCGCGGTGATGTGTTTCCGGTGTGTTCTGTAATTTTGGATTGTGAGCTGAGCTTCAGAGGGGCTTTATGTGGGGAATCCTGGGTGGCCGGGTTTGAGGGAGCCACCTAGAGAGGTTTTCTGTTTGGCTTTTCCAGGGGCCCCAGGGTACCACTAAGCCAAAGCAACTTTTTTTTTTGAGATGGAGTTTCACTCTTGTTGCCCAGGCTGGAGTGCAGTGGCGCAATCTCAGCTCACTGCAACCTCTGCCTCCCAGGTTCAAGCTATTCTCCTGCCTCAGCCTCCCGAGTAGCTGGGATTACAGGCACACGCCACCAGGCGTGGCTAATTTTTTGTGTTTTTAGTAGAGACGGGGTTTCACCATGTTGGCCAGGCTGGTCTCGAACTCCTGACCTCAGGTGATTCACCTGCCTCAGCCTCCCGAAGTGCTGGGATTACAGATGTGAGCCACCACGCCTGGCCCAGAGCAACTTTTTAGTGTTAATTTCTCATCTCTGGCATTCCTAGACCACACAGGTGGCATGACTTCATTGTAGGAATTCCACATTTATATAAGAGAGGCCTGAAAATGCAACGATCTCATGGGAAACTTGTTCATCACCTAAAGCTCAAATTTTCTCACCTCTCTCTGTTCCCTGGGTGGAAATTTTTCTGTCCTTTTCTCTAAAGGTGTTGCATTTCTGTGGCCCCAACTTCATCATGCTTGAATGTAACCCTGACCCCCTGCCTTGTAAGGGCTTCCAACACTCAACCTAGCCCTGCCCTCAGGCAGTTGCAGCACCAGCTCCTCTGTCCCCACCTTGGTTCTCACTTCCCTCTTCACTTCTGGCCTTAGGGGACTTAACTTATTTTCTTAAGAACTCAGCTATGTATTTATTTTATTTTATTTTATTTATATATTTTTTGAGATGGAGTTTCACTCTTTTGCCCAGGCTGGAGTGCAATGGCGTGATCTTGGCTCACTGCAACTTCTGCCGGCCTGGGTTCAAGGGATTCGCCTGCCTCAGCCTCCTTAGTAGCTGGGATTACAAGCGCCTGCCACCCACTAGCTGAGTGTTTTGTATTTTAGTAGAGATGGGGTTTGCACCATTGGCCCAGGCTGGTCTCGAACTCCGGGCCTGCAGGTGGATCGCCCGCCTCAGCTCGCCCAAAGTGCTGGGGAATTATAGGCGTGAGCCACCATGCCCGGCCTCAGCTATGTGAGTTAAAAAGACGTTTGTTTCCCTTACCCAGCATTGGGTCGAGGGTGTTTTGAAGAGGGAGACTGTGTCTCAGGTTATCTAACCTGCTACTCAGAACTTAAAGATACGGAAAAATCTTGGACTGGAGATTTCTTGGAATCACATAAGTTGAAAAATCCCAGGCCAGGCATGAGTGGCTCACGTCTGTAATACCAGCACTGTTGGGAGGCCGAGGCAGGTGGATCACCTGAGGTCAGGAGTGTGTGGGGACCAGCTTGGCCAACATGGTGAAACTTCATCTCTGCTAAAAATACAAAAAAATTAGCCTGGCGTGGTGGTGGGCAGCCGGCGTAATCCCACTACTGGACGGGAGGCTAGGGAGGAGAATTGGCTTGGGAACCCAGGCGATGGAGGTTGCAGTGAGCTGGAGATCACGCCATTGCACTCCAGCTTCGGGACCACAAGAGGAGGTGAAACCGTGCCGAAAAAAATAAAAAAAAAAGAAAGAAAAAGAAAAAGAAAAATCCCCACAGGGCAGGTCGACAAAATGCACAGAGGGTTGCTTTGGGGAGCAAGGGAGGCAAAAGTCAGACATCACAGGGACCATGACACAACCTCGCTCGTCCACTGCAGGGGGGGGGTCAGGAACCTCCATCCGAGTCACCGGATTATCCGGGAGTGATGGGAGACCAGGGAGGGTGCCACCGTACGCCAAGGTGTCATGCTTTTTTTTTTTTTTTTTGGGCGGAGTGCTGTGCTCTGTCGCCCAGGCTGGAGGTGCAGTGGCGCAATTCTCGGCTGCACTGCAAGCCCGCCTCCCGGGCTCATGCCATTCTCCTGCCTCAGCCTGCTCCGAGGTAGCTGGGACGAAAAAACTCAGGCCGGCCCGCCACCACACCCGGCGATAATTTTTTTGTATTTTTAGTAAGAGACGGGGTTTCAACCGGGTCTTGCGATCTCGCCGTGAACCTCGTGACTCCGCCTGCCTCGGGCCCAGATCCCAAAGGCTGGGATTACCAAGCATGGAGCCACCGCGCCCGGCCCAGGTGTCATCTCTTACAATGAGCTCTTACTCCTGCTCGAAAAGAGCCAGCCTGCTGAGCTTCTGCCAGGGCCCGTCGCATGCCTGCCCTGTGGTTACCTGTCGGCACAGCCTGTGATGTGTGTGTTTCAGTCACACGGCCTGTGATGTGTGTTCCCATCATGTGTGCACGTGTGTTGTCATGTAGTGCCTGTCACAGGAGTTACCCATCATGTGTGTTTGCATGTTGCACAAGTGTGGCCTATCAGGTGTACATATGTGTTGTCTGGCACATGTCAGCATCGGGCATCCTCCGTGTGCCAGGAGCAGCCAGGTGGCCTGTGAAGCCTTCTCATGGGAAATGCCCAGATAGGAAGAGCACAGCCAGGAGCCAAGCCCCTGGAGTGACCACTCCATGTGCCCGGACCCTTCAAGTCTGCTCAACACCAGAGCCCTGTTCCTTGGCACCATGGACATTAGAATTGACTCTGAACTGGGAAGAGCTGTGGGCCCACTATCCAGGCATCCGCTCCCCGTTTGCCCAGCATCCCAGGGGCCCACACCCTTCCAAATATCACCTGCCCTGCATTCAGAGGTGAATCATCCGAGCGTCAGGTCGGCCCAGCTCCGACTGGTTTTTGCTGGAGCCTGCCTGGAGGATGGTCGCCAGCCACCTCCAGAGAACCTCAGTCTGACAGATGCCGAGGGGGAACTGGAAGCACACAGCACTGGCTTCACCCAGACTATGGTGGCACCTCGGACCGCTTCTGAGTCTGCTTGTCATTGAAGGTCGGCGTGGAGGCAGGCAGCGGTTCCTCCCAGATTTAGAAAATGTCAAGTCTCCCGCCGCACCCTTTTGGGTTTCTTACAGGGCCTGGGGCGCTTGCAGCCGCCACACTAAGGGCCTCAACATGTCCCTCACACACTCAACAGAGAAGGAACCTGTGGCTCAGATGGGAGACTCCCTGTCCAAGGCCACAGAGTCTGGCCCCAGGGCCCACTAGAGGCTTCAAGAACCAAACTCACATGAGGGCAGAGAGGAGAGATGGGGCCACAGTTTAGGGCTGGGAGATCCATAGAGCGATGCTGAGGCAGGCATGGAGCCTGGATGGTACCGACGAGGGTCTCGCCAAGTCAGGGGTGAGTGGCTGTGGGGAGTGAGGAACGGTGTGGGCCAGCCACCGGGCCTGCTGGGATGCAGCTGGGGGCTCCATGGCCTCCCGCGGCCCCACTTGTCCTCACCCAACCGTTCAGAGCTCTTCATGGCGGGGGTGTCCCTCTCCTCTGGCCACAAGAGGAGCGGGTGGACGGAACGGACCTTCAGGCCTTGTAGGGGTCTGCCCCTTCACAGCCTGTTTCTCGTGGGCATCGCAGCTGAGGCTGTAGCGGGGAAAGGGTAGTAACCGAGCGTACCTGGCCTCCAACTATCACTTCCCAAGGCCCCTACTGGGCACAGGGTGACCCACCGTGGCTCAGAAGTGGACCCTGTCTGACGCGGGGGTGGTCGCTGGAGGGCCGAGATTTCCTACACAGGCCCCTGGAGGGTTGGTGCTCCGGAGTCTGTCCCGCCCTCTGGACCCATGGGGGACCAGGAACGCCGTCACACCCTCCTCTGTCGAGGTCTCCTGCCAGCCGCTCCTCCGTCCTTTCTCCTGGCTGGGGTTGGCAAAGGCAGGCATGTAAGGGGGGGCGGGCCTCAGAGGGAGGACTGACTGGTGGCGGGCCTAAGGACACTTCGCCCCGCCCCCAGTGAGGCTCTGCAACCTCCCCACACCCCGCGCCCACGCGCCCAGAGGCCGGGCCAGCCGGGCGTGCACCCCAGGGGCGCTCCGTCCCCCGCGGCCTGGGACTCCCCAGTCAGGACAGTACAAAATCTTTTATGCTCATTTTCTGTAAAAAAATCGTGGCTCTCGGAGGACCCTGGGCGATAGGAGCTGCAAAAGCGCGCTCACACGTGGCCCGGGTCTGTGGCCGAGAGCGGAGGGATCATGGAGTGGGGCCGGGTCGCAAGAAGACCCTGACCCTGCTACGGGGCTGGGGCGCGTGCTAGGGGCCCGCGGGGTTTCAGCCTGTATTTTCGAACCCCTGTGCTTGGCCGAGGGGTTCCCAAGGCTCCACTCCGCCTTTGGAGGGGGCTGGGAAGCCGGAGGTGACCCGGGCTCTGGGAGGGGCGTCCCCAACGTGGGGAGGGGAGACAGGGGCCTTTGAAGACAGCGCGGATCGGAGGGAGTCCCCCGACCTAAGACGTGGTAAACTGAGGCCGGCGAGGAGGGGGGCTGAGTCCGGGACCAGCGGCCCCTCACTGCTCCTCCGGGCCCCGTCGCCCCCCCCAGTGCCTGTTCGTACGGGCAGGGCCGGCGGCCGAGTCCAGCGGGCTCGGGGCCAGGCCTGGGCCCCGCGGGCGGCGCCTCCTCCTCCGCGCCGTCCCCATGCTCGCCCTCCGCGTCGCTCTCGTCCGAGTTGTCCTCCTCCAAGTAGCGGTAACCGCGCACCTTGTGCTGGGGCCGCGGGATGCGGGGCTGGCGCGGGGCCACGCCCCGCCGCAGCTTCTGCTCCATCCGCAGGTAGGAGATCGCGGCCGCCACCAGCGTCACCAGCAGCACCGCCAGCTTAGCCTGGGCGTAAGGAGAGGGATGCCAGGGACCCGCGGCCGCCTCGCCCCGCACCTTCCCCGCCTATGCCCCTCGCTGAGATAGGCCCTTCCCTCCTCCGGGAGCCTCCTGGGCCACGCGGCCCTCAACTTCTCCAGCCCCTCCACCCACCCTTCCTGGACCGCCTCCTGCAGGCGAGGCTCACATCCAGCACTGTCCCTTACAGTCGCCATGCCCCTGGCGACCTCAGTGTCCCACGCTGTAAGGGGACAATGCAAATCCCTCTGCCTCATAGGGTGCATGTGCCAGTGTTGATAAAGTGCTGGCCACAGGCCCTGCCTTCCCAGGGCTCACAACACTGTGTCTCTGACACACCCGTGGGCTGTAGTGATGCTTTTCATGGGGTTTTGACTATAACCCGCAGTCAGGAATGATTTTACATCATAGCTCAGTACATACACACATATCTGTATGCATACTTCCTGCTATTTTCTTTTTTCAAGACAAGGTCGCTCCCTTTCCCCGCCTCCCCTCCCTCCCTCCCCCCACCCACCGCTGGAGCACAGTGGCATGCTCACTTCAGCCTCAATCTTCCAGGCTCAAGCCATCCTCCCACCTCAGTCTCCCAAGTAGCTGGAACTACAGGCACGCGCCACCACGCCCAGCTAATTTTTAAATTTTTTTGTAGAGACAGGGTCTCCTATGTTGCCCAGGCTGGTCTTGAGCTCCTGGCCTCAAGCAATCCTCCTGCCTCAGCCTCCCAAAGTGTTGGGATTACAGGCGTGAGCCTCCATGCCCAACCCGCTCACTGCTTTTCTTTTTTCTTTTTTTCTTTTTTTTGGGAGACAGAGTCTCACTCTGTCCTCCAGGCTGAAGTGCAGTGGTGCGATCTTGGCTTTCTGCAACCTCCATCTCCCAGGTTCAAGCCATTCTTGTGCCTCAGCCTCCAGAGTAGCTGGGATCACAGGGACGCGCCACCATGCCCAGCTAATTTTTGTGTTTTTAGTAGAGACAGGTTTCACAGCCTGTTACCCAGGCTGGTCTCGAACTCCAGACCTCAGGTGATACGCCCACCTCACGTCTCAAAATGCTGGGATTACAGGCATGAGCCACTGCTCCCGGCTCACTCCCTGCTATTTTTAGTTCTATTTTTATTTTTATTTATTTATTTCTTTTGAGACGGAGTTTCGCTGTTGTTGCACAGGCTGGATGGAGTGTCAAGGCCTGGTCTCGGCTAACTGCAACCTCCGCCTCCCAGTTCAAGCAATTCTCCTGCCTCAGCCTCCCGAGTAGCTGTGATTACAGGCAGCTGCCACCACGCCCGGCTAATTTTTGTATTTTTAGTAGAGACGAGGTTTCACCATGTCGGTCAGGCAATCCACTGACCGACTCCCTACCTCAGGCAATCCACTCGCCTCGGCCTCCCAAAGTGCTGGGATTACAGGCATGAGCCACCGTGCCCAGCCTTTAGTTCTATTTTTAAAAAATGTTTAGCAACTGGGACTTGCTAGACCGAGCCACCATCTTTTGGGAGCAGAGCATGAGGGGCCTGCTCCCCTTCAGGCCATGAAGGGAGACAGACCCAACATCTGGTGAACAGGGTACCAAACAGCCCACAGGATGGCTGTGATGCACCCACAAATCCCCTCAGAGATGGGCAAACTGAGACTGGCTGGAGGTGGGCCAGTAAGTGGGGTGCTGAGGGCCACCCAGGGAGCTGCAGGAATGGGGCCTCGGCCCAGAGACTGGCTTGGGAAGGGGTAGCGTTTAGGAAGCTGTGAAGCCAGGGCAGGGGCTAAGGAAGTACCTGTCATTGGGCATGGGGCCCCCAACCCTGCCGAGTCTCACCTTCATGTGCAGGCTCGAGCCCAGGTACACGGTGAAGATGGCCACAGCCGGCCACCAGGGGTAGATGGTGAAGATGAAGTCCTGTCTCTCCTTGTCTTCGTACAAGATTCCCAGGAGTGCTGCAGGCAGGCAGTACAGGGCAGGCAGGGGAGAGGTGTCACCTGGGGCCTGGGGCTTCCGAGCTACCATCTATGAACTTTACTAAGCCCTGTATGGGGTGCCAGCTGGGACCAGAGAGCGCCTAGAAAGTGCTGTGAGCCGGTCCTGGCCTGCCCCCTGGTGGAGACCCTGGTCACCACACCGCTCACACGCTAAGCAGAAGTAGGAACAGGTGCGCCGGGCTGTGTGGATGCAGGTGGTCCTGCTCCGCACCACATGCGTGGCCTCAAAAGAAGAAAGCTCTGTGCTTAGTCATGTCCTGTCCCCAACCCCAGGTGTGCAGTGCCAAGCTTGCAGGCGCTGTTTCTCCTCCTCAGCCGGGACTAGAGAGATCAAACTGTTTGCAGCTGCCAACTCTGCAAATCAA
Source organism: Nomascus leucogenys (assembly GCF_006542625.1). Classification (NCBI taxonomy): domain Eukaryota; kingdom Metazoa; phylum Chordata; class Mammalia; order Primates; family Hylobatidae; genus Nomascus; species Nomascus leucogenys. The sequence goes on from NW_022097536.1 coordinate 41,334, forward strand.
ACCTGAAACTAAGCATAGAGAGGGGGGCTTCCTTTCCAATGAGTCCTCCCAGGGTGGGCAAAAAGAGTAATGGATTGGGAGTCAGGAGATGCACACTCGTTCTCAGGACTGTAATGTTGGCTCTGTGGGTGATTTGGGTACTTAACTCCCCAGAGCCGCTTTTCCCAATGGTGAGATGAGCTTATGCCTATTGTATGCTGTGTTCTGAAGTTCTAAAGTGAGAAAATGGGCATGGCACCTGCCAAATCATAGGGGCCACTATTACACCTTTGCCAGGCACTCAGGATATGAACACTCCTGCCTTGGGGCCCTGCAGGGTGACTTTACCCCCACAGTGCTGCTATGAAGAGACAAGGAGCCCCCGGGGTTCACAAGGAGGAGATGGGATATGGAGCTGGGCAGAGGGGATGCCAGGACCAGATAGGGCACAACATGGGTCCAACATACCCATGCTGGACTCTGCCCAGAATTGGCTATCCTTGGGCAAAATGGCCAAGAGACTGTGGTGCAGTATGAGGCTCCAGCCCCTGCTACAGACAGAGACACCGAGCCAGCCTCTGCCTTGCCGGCAGCAGGCATGACCTCTGCCACTCCACACCCCCAAGGATGACGTTCAAAACTGTTCACAGCTTCGGCCCATCAGAACAGACACTGACGTGGATGCCCCACAGGACTGTGCCCATGTGTGCTAGTTGTGTGTCACTGCCTGTGCCCGTCTGTGGGCAGGGAGCATCCTGCAGCTGAACATGGGCCCACCCGCTGCCTTCTGCAAACAGGGCCCTGTTCCCCAGCAGCCCAGACCTGGGGCCTGCACTCTGGTACTGAGCAGACTGGGTTGGGGCTGCAGGCCTGCTCCTCTGTATACAAAGGCCCATGTCTGTATCTATGCCATGGATGTACACCAGGCCACTTACTCCTACCACATGCTCTGTGAGGCAGAGACCAAAACATCTGCTCCAAGTGTCACGAAAACCATGCCAGGGTAAGCCCTGTCCCCTGGTATGAAAAGGGAGAATCCCTGATGTGTTTTTCACACTGCCCCTAAGGGGTGTCCACAGAGCCCCACACCTGCCCTGTGTAGTCACGAGATTTCACACTGACCCTCCAGTGTTGATGGGGCCCTGTGCCCGCCCTGGGGTATTAACAGAATGTCCATGGTGTGGAACCTCTATACCTGTCTCCAGGGTGCCCACGCCCTACCCATCTGTCCCCAGTGTGTCCATGAGACTTCCCTTCCACCCCCGGACTGTCCACAGGAAGCCCCACCTGCCTCTGCCATGTCCACAGGACCCTATGTGACCATGGGACCCCGTATCTGTCCCTGGGATGTCTATGTCCAGCCAACCACCCAGAGCTAGCCATAAAGCCCCCTGCCCTGCCCCCCCAGTGCCCACAGCTATACTCACTGCTTAGTCCAGTCTTGTTCAGGGCGCTGCCCACACCCCAAAGGGCGGCTGCCACATAGAGGATCCAGCTGTGTTGCAGGACCCGAGGCACAGGGGCCCAGAAAAAGAGGATGAAGGTGAGCAGCAGGTGCACCCCTGCTCCAGCCACCAGGGGCACCGGGCGTGGCAGCCACAGCCCCAGCAGGCCCAGGAGTGAGGCGGCTGAGGCGCCCAGGCTGTAAGCCACGAGGAGGTAAGCCAGCCGCTCCAGCCCCACCGAGCACACGCCATAGCCCTGCGGGGGGACAAGGGGGGAGCGTTGAAGTCCGGAACAGCCCAGACCCCGGCCTCAGCCCTCCCCACAAGAGGTGTTCCTTAGGCCACACCCTACCCTCCCTGGACTGCCTGACCTCGCTTCAAGGCTCAGGGGAAGGTTCTGAGGGCAGGTGTGAAAATGCTTGGAGTGTCCCTAGACACCATGGGCTGTACCCCACAAGGAACTGAACACTTTGTGGGTGCTATCCCATTTCGATTCAGAGAAGTTAAAATAACTTGCCCAAGGTAAAGGGGGGATGGGGGTAAGAGAAGGAAGAGAAAGCAGGAGGGGGATATTTGGGATATACATGTACACACTTACACATGTAATTAAAAATTATTGGTTGTTTACTTGAATTCAAATTTACCTGGCTATCTTGTCTTTTATCGGGCAATCCTATGCAGGCTGTACTTACCAAGGCGATACCAGTGCAGGCAAAGAGCACCTCGAAGCCGCTGTAGATAAAGAAAGGCACGAGGTGGCGCAGGCGGTAGTCACGCACGTGCTTGAAGGGCAGCTGGAAGATGTTGCCCCAGCCCACGCTGCGCAGATCGATCTCCTCCGTGGGCCGGTAAGCGGCTCCGCACAAACCCAGCACCTGCGAACCCATTACTTGAAGGGGCGGCCAGCCAGGCCCAGGCCTGGCCTCCAGGCTTCAGCCCCGCCCTTCAGGTGCACCACAAGCCTGGGCCTTGCCCCAGCTCTCGGTCCCGCCTCCCAGCTCAAGGCCCCGCCTGTCAGCACAAAGCCACGCCACCACACTCCCAAAGACGGTGGTCTTGCCTCCCAGCCCAAGGCGCCATCCCCTCTCTCTCACATACACACACTTCACAACTCACATTCAGACAAATCCATAGACTTCAGCCTTCCTTCTCAGCCCCGCCCCAGACCTCAGCCCCGCCTTCCAGGCTAGTCCCCGCCCCTCGGACACACCCACAGACTTCGGCCCCGCCTCCCAGCACTAGGCCCCGCCCTGACACAGCCACAGACTGGGCCTTGCCTCCCCCTTCCATCGCCAGGCTGCAGCCATGCCAACGCCTTAGTTCTGCCTTCCAGCACCACTTCCAGCTTGAGCCATACCTTCCGGCCTTCACCCTTGGTCCTGTCCCCAAGCCCCTCACAGGTCACAGTAAGTACTCTAAGATCTTGTCTCCAGCTCGAAACTGTGGACCAAGCCTGTTCCCTCTTGCCCCTGGCCTCTGGATTCCCACCCCTGCCTCGGACCACAGGCCTCAGCCCCGCCTCCGAGCCTCATGCCCGCTCTGCAGCACTCGGCCCTAGCTCCCCAACTCAGATCGCGCTCCCAGGCCTACGGCCCGCCCCGAGGCCACAACCCGACCCAGGCCACGCCATCCGATCCAGACCCTTTCTCGCAGACTCGGTCCCCAGACCCACACTCTGCTTCACGGACTGTCCTGCCCCCATCCCGGGCCGCACCAGCAGCATGGCCAGGAAGGCCACTGCCATGAGCACGCTCTCCACCACGCTGAGGTTTCCGCTCCGCGGGAGCGTCCGCAGAACCGTCTTGTTGAAGCCGCTGAGGATCCCGTGGCTGTTGGTGCCTGGGAAGGGTGGGGGTGAGGGCACCTTGAGCAGAGAGTAGGGCACGCAGTCAACCCAGTCGCCAGGGTGGAGCCACGCAGGCCGCGGAGGCGCGGTGGAGGGGCGGGTGAGTGAGAGCAAGGGCAGGGTTCCTTCGAGAGCGGTTTGGAGGTTTGGGCCACTGGGCTGGGTGTTCCCCGGGAAAGGGGCATCTTCCCCCTGCTTCCCACCCTATTGCCCCAAGGCTGAGTCCACCTCACATTTCCATACACAACCCCTGCACTGATTGAGCTCTGACTGTTTGCCTGGCCCCAAGAAAGATCCCACTGGCAGCCTCAGCCCAGATGGTGCCTTCTCCAGGCAGTCTTCCCTGCCCACCCACTCTCCTGGCTGGGTCAGATGTCCTAACTACTTACTCCTACAGGGCCCTGTGTCTTGCCCACCAGAGCCGTGGGGCACTGGGCTGCCAGCCCTGAATCCTGTGAGTGAAGGCCCAGTGTCTGCTGGGGAAGTAAGCAGGCTTTGGGGACTCCTCCCCAGCCCCCACAAGGACTAACCGCAGCTCTGCACGTTGTACAGCGTGTGGTTCAGGTCATACAGGTAGTGGTTCAGGAAATAAATCATGGGCAGCTGGGCGCAGGCGAAGCTCAGCTGTGGAAACGAGGGCAGTTGGGACCAGACTCAGGCACAGAGCCAGGCAGGGGACACAGGCATGGGCTGGGGAGGGGTCCAGGCACAGCCTTGGGGGAACAGGGGCCTTCCCAGTTCTGGGAGTAGTGGGGTTACAGGGCCGCCCAATGAGGAAGACCTCCTCCTGGCCAGGACTGTGGACAAGGGCAGATGAGATCTCTATCTCTAAGGATGAGCAAGCTGGGGTGGGCTCAAGAAAGGAAGATGGGCAGCCTGGGCAACATAGTAAGACCCTATCTCTACAAAAAATAAAAAATTAGTTGGGTGTGGTAGCACACGCATATGATGCCAGCTACTCAGAAGGCTGACGTAGGAGGATCACTTGAGCCCAGGAGTTTAAGGTTGCAGTGAGCCATGACTGCACTACTGCACTCCAGCCTGGGCAACAGAGCAAGACCCTGCCCCCCACCCCCACCAAAAAAAAAAAAAAAAGAAAGAAAGAAAAAGAAATGAAGGTGGAGCAGATACAGTGGTGTGCTCATGTAGTCCCAGCTACTTGGGAGGCCAAGGTGGGAGGATCACTGGAGCCCAGGAGTTCAAAGCCAGCTGGGCAACATAGTGAGACCAGGCCTCTTAAAAATAACAATAATAAAAGAAAGGAAAGTGGGACTAGAGGGTTCAGACTGTGGATGGGCTCCAATGTGTGGGTCTGCCCCTGCCACCCAACAATGGCCCACGTGGCACTCACATGGAAGAAGCTGTAGAAGATGGCTTGGAAGACCAGGAGATAGGGTGCGTGGGAGCCCCGCGGAGGCCGCTGCTTCATCCCCTGCCCATCCTGCTCCTTGTAGTGGGAGTACTCATGGTACTTCTGCGCCATCCTGAACCACAAAGGAGAGAAGGCTCTCCCCAGCCCGACCTGTGCCACTCCTGTGTGTCTCGCACCCAGAGCTGGGGCAGATCAGCCCTGGTGTGAGGAAACTGAGGCCTAGAGGGCGGAAGGGGCTTCCCGTGGTCCCCCAGCCAAAGTTGGCAATAAAGTGGAGGCTTGGCCAGGTCTCCAGCCTCCTGCTCTGCTGCCCACTAAGCTCACCTGGTGATGTAGTTGCCCATGGAAGCCCAAAGAGGCACGATAGCCATGCCCAGGGCCACAGCCGAGGGCACAAGCGTGTAGTAGCGCTCCCAGTAGTTGGTGGAGACAAAGAGGGCGTAGATGCCCACAGCCAGGAACATCATCCACTTCGTTCCGAAAAACCTGCGGACAGTGGAAGAGATGCTGGCACCACGGGCCTGCTGGACCACTGTGGCCTGAAGCCAAACGGGGCCACAACCGCAGGTCCCAGCTCACAGGGCTATGTGAGGTAGAGAGAGTCAAGGGCGCTGAGATGGAATATCAGATACACAGACTTGCTGAGTGGCCTCAGGCAAGCTACTGTGCCTCAGTTTTCCCAGCTGTAATATGGGCACAGAGCCCAAACCACAGGCCTGTCATCACCACTGTGAGGATGGAGAGTGGCCCATGGGTGTAACCAGCCCTCATGCGTGTTCTGGGCTCTCTGATTCTCCCATTCCCCCTTCTCCTCCCAAGTTCATGCACTGTGTCTGTAGGGCCCAGGGGCTTGACTCAGGCTAGAAGAGAGAGGAAGAGGCCCCACTGCTGGGAGCAGCAGAGCCGGAGTCCCGGCGCCCCTGCCTCCGGTCCATTGCTCTTACGAACCATGGTGGTCAGTCAGGAAGTTTCCTCCTCTCTGGGTCTGGGAAAAGGTCACACAGTGACAACAGAAGGGGCTTGGTGAGTGACAGGATGAGGGCCCAATCAGGCCATGGAGGCTGATCAGGCCAAAAACCACTACTGATATCTTCAAGTTTTCTGTATTTACGCCCCTTGAGTAAAAATGCCAGTAAAAATGTGCGTTCACCACTGGTGAGGATGTGGTTTGAAAGTGGCACATATAGGCCGGGCACGGTGGCTCACGTCTGTAATCCCAGCACTTTAGGAGGTGGAGGTGGGCGGATCACCTGAGGTCAGAAGTTTGAGACCAGCCTGGCCAACATGGTGAAACCCCACCTCTACTAAAAATACAAAAATTAGCCGGGTGTGGTGGTGCACACCTGTAATCCTGTCTACTTGGGAGGCTGAGGCAGGAGAATCCCTTGAACCCAGGAGGCGAAGGTTGCAGTGAGCTGAGATCATGCCACTGCACTCCAGCCTGGGCAACAGCAAGATTGCTCAAAAAAAGTGGCACATATAGCCAGTGGTCACGCACACTGGCATAACCCTTTGGGAAAGCAGCCTGGTAGCTTTGGCAGGGGGTGAACATGTGGATTTGAGTCCCTCTACCAGGGTTCAAGCCTTCAGTCTGCCAGTTACCGCCTGTGGGACCTGGGCAAGTTGTTTAACACCATGGTTTCTTCATGTCTAAGATTAGAGCAGCTTCCTCAAATTCTTGGGAATGAAATTACGCTTATAAAGTGCCCAGCACGGCTGGGCGTGGTGGCTCGTGCCTGTAATCCCAGCACTTTGGGAGGCCGAGGCGGGTGAATCACGAGGTCAGGAGTTTGAGACCAGCCTGGCCAACATGGTGAAACCCCGTCTCTACTAAAAATACAAAAAATTAGCTGGGCGTGGTGGCGGGTACCTGTAATCCCAGCTACTCCGGAGGCTGAGGCAGGAAAATCGCTTGAACCTGGGAGGCAGAGATTGGAGTGAGCCGAGATTGTGCCATTGCACTCCAGCCTGGGTGACAGAGTAAGACTCCATTTCAAAAAAAAAGTAAAAATAAAAATAAATAAGTAAAATAAAGTGCCCAGCACACAGGAGAAAAGAGTTCACTGCTATTAATAGAAGTGATAGCCATAAAGCCTTTCGTATGGCTTTGACCTAGTAAAGACATTGCTGAAAATATATCCTAGGAAAAATAATTGTTTAAAAAATTGGGGGAGCGCTGGATGTGGTGGCTCACACCTGTAATCCCAACACTTTGTAGGGCTGGGGCAGGTGAATTCGAGACCGGCCTGAGCAACATAGCAACTCCCCATCGCTACAAATACTTTAAAAATCAGCCGGGTGTGAAGGCGTGCGCCTGTAGGCCCAGCTACTCGGGAGGCTGAGGCGGGAGGACTGCTTGAGCCCAGTGTGTGGGGGTTGAGGAGGCAGTGAGCTGTGTTCGTGCCACTGCACTCTAACCTGGGTGACAGAGTGAGACTCTGTCTCAAATAATAATAATAATAAAATAAGTAAACACATAATTAAAAGGAAAACAAAGAAACAGCTGTAAGCACAGAAGGAACTGCAGTATTCAATTCCAAGCCACTGTTCAGTGCCACTGTATCTGCAGAAGATGCCACCATTGCAAAGTCGTAACTGTGAAGGCTGTAGAGTAGGCTAAGATATGCTCAGTGAAAAGAAGGAAGCAAGCTCTGGGCACTATGGCCCATGCCTGTAATCCCAGCACTTTGGGAGGCCAGGCAGGCGGGTCACTTGAGGTCAGGAGTTCGAGACCAGCTTGGCCAACATAGTGAAACCCCATCTCTACTAAAAGTACAAAAATTAGCCGGGTGGCAGGCGCCTGTAATCCCAGCTACTCAGGGGGCTGAGGTAGGAGAATCGCTTGAGCCTGGGAGGCAGAGGTTGCAGTGAGCCGAGATCACACCACTGCACTGCAGTCTGGGTGACAGAGCAAGTGTCTGTCTCAAAGAAAAAAAAAAAAGTAAGCAAGCAAAAGCGAACATAGCCCACTTGCATACACACACACACACACACACACACACGGGCACATCCACACACACGTGCTCTGGGGACAAAGATGTGAATGTAATCCACGCATGGTGGTGGGACAGCATGGGTAGCCGATTTCCTGGAGGGCTTAGACGGGGTTTCTTTTTTATGATTTCAGTTATTCTAATCCTGCCTGTGCAACTGGAGATGTTTTAAATTTTCAAATTTTTGTTTAAATGGAGTTTTTTGTTTTGTTTTGTTGTTTGTTTGTTTGTTTGTTTTAAAGATGAGAGAGCTCAAATTCACCTAATTTGTCCACTGGTCTCCAGGTCCCATCAGGGAGGGTACTGTGGACCGGTGATGGGGAGGCTGAACCACAAACCTCCAGGGTTCAGATCTGGGGAGAGCTCCGGGGCACCTGCCCAGCCATGCCTGTCTGTGAGAAACACTCCCTCAGCACCAGTCACAGCGACTGGGCCAGGCAAGGGTGCCTGGACTTTGCTGACCAATCAGAAGCCCCTAACTCTACAGCCCCAACCCTGAAGGCCACAGTGGTTCCGGGAGGCCTCCAAGGAGGTAACGAGGGGGAGGCCTCCAAGGAGGTAAGGAGGAGGACGCCACGTGAGGCCCAGGCAAGCTGGGAGGGAGCTCAGCCCGTGTGAATCTGTTGCTGGAAACCAAATGTGCCCTGAGGCAAAGTTCCTGTTTCCTTCCCCAAATCCGAGTTTCACGCCCTTCACTCTCAGGCTTCCGGGGAGGAAAAAACCTCTCCCTTGCTCCCTCCCCCCACAAACGCCCCGGCAGATGGACACCTCCTGGCCCGCCGGCCTCTGTACCCCTCCGAGATGGGAGTACCGCAGCATCCCGCGGGAGCAGCCGCGCCCACCTGATGAGCACAGGTGTGTAGAGCAGGGCAGCGATGGGCGTCACGTTGATGCCCATCAGCATTTTGCTGTCGATGTCGGGCAGCCCCATGTTGCCATACTTCACCTCGCGGTAGGTCTCGTCGTAGTGCAGGATCAGCTGCATCTGCAGGAGGCCTGGGGACAGGACAGGGAGCGGCGGTGCTGGAAGCAGCCTGGCTCTGGCCGCCACCGAGCAGAAGATGGCATGCAGGCCTCGCAGGGAGCTCCAATCACCGAAGGCATTCCCGCTGACAGCGCCCCTCAGGACAGCGGGGGTCCGGGGCTGCGCCACGCCTTCTGCCAGCCCGCGGCCACTTGGCCAGCTGCGCCCAGACCCCCACCCGCCTTGCTCCGCCGGCCTCCAATTCTGAAGGTGTCAGGTCTGTCCGGGAGCCCGGACCCCCGCCCCCTACCCACACCGAGGCTCTGGCTGGGACCCGGGGACGCTGCGCTACTTGACCCCCCCACCCCACCCCCGCCGCGGGGGCCGTGGCTGCAGCTGCGAGCGCAGCGGAGGGGAAGTGAGAGCGGGCGGGAGGCGGCGGCAGGCGGTTTCTGTTTCCCGGGCCGGGCTGGGAGCGGGCGGGGCCGTCCCGGGTCCCCTCGCGGCACCTACCCAGGTAGACGCCGTAGGTGAGCATGCCCCCGGCACTGGCAGCCAGCACGTTCTTGAGCACGCCCAGGCGCTTGCGCGGTAGTAGCGGCGCTCCTCCTCCTCCTCGTTGTAGTTGGGGTACGCGCCCACCAGCTCGTCCAGCTGCGGGCCACGCACGCCGCTCGCACCCGCGATCGAGCCCCGAACCCGTGTCCCCCGGTGCCCGCGCCCCCCGGCCCGCCCCGCCCCCGCCCGGGAGACCCTGGCCCATAGGGGACCCCCGCGCCTCGCGCTCCGGGTCCCCGCTCACCGGGGCCTCTGGCCCGTCCGGGACCCCGAGCCGGTCCTCGTCGCCCTGCGGCCCCGCGGCCTCCGCCATCGGGTAGAGCGGCGGCTCCGCCTCCATGGCCCGAACGACTGCGGACTCGCGGCGGTGGCCCCAGAGCCCCTGCGACCGCCCGGCCACTTCCTCCCGGCTGCCCGGACCTGCCCCCGCCCCGCCCTGTCCCGCCCTGCGGGCCGCCTCCTCCAGGACACGTGTGTGTGTGTGTGGTTGTGTGTGTGTGTGTGTGTGTGTGCAGGGGCATGCCTGTGTGTGCCCTCTGGGGTGTGAGTTCGAATCCCCACTCAGCCACTTCCTGGCCCTGTGACTTTAGGAATTAACTCCATTTCTTTGTGCCTCGGTTTCCTCAGTTTCCTCGATGGTAAAACAGAAATACTTGGCACCACCCCAGGGCCATGGCGGAATTACTGAGTTAATACAAAGCCTTGGAAAAGTGCCAGGCCCACCTTAAGCTCCGCTCAGGGTTGCCTGGGTCATCCCCAGCCCCACCTCCAAGCCTGCTGTTACAGCTCATCAAAGAGCCCTGCAGGGACAGTAGCGTCACCAGCTGGACCCCACCTCCCACTACAGGACGCTACAGCTAGAGCCCATCTCCCATGTCCCCATCCTGCTCCAGTTTGGGCTGTGCAAATGGGAGCTTGAGTGGGGTCCTGGGAGGTGGAGATTGTGACCCCTACTGAACTACAAGGGGGACCCTGCCACCACCATGTAGTGGGGCCCAGAGCCACCCGCCCCCGTCCTGCTGGGCACTGGATCCAGGGCTGCAGCGGGAGCCCGTGGTGGGCCGACACTCCAAAGCACTGGCTACCCACCTGGCTGGAGCCACGGGGCCACTTCTGAAAATATCCAGATTCTCTCGCCCCTAGGTTCCTTCTGGTTTGAACACTCTTCCTCCTGCGCCTCCCAGGTGGCTTCCTTCCCACTCAGCTCTCAGAACAAGAGACCATTCCTGCAGAGAATGCAGCCCCTGCACTTCCCTTCTGGTGTTCCATGCCCTCCCTGTGCACCCCCCTCCACCCACTGCTCTCCAGGTACATCCTCTCCCGAATGCAGGATGTAGGATGGCGTTGGGCACCTACTGAGTGATCAATACTTGTGACTGGATGGATGCATGAGTGACTGGATGACAAACACCTCCCACCCCGCAGGGATTGCTGGGAAGGTGGAGGGCCAGGGGAGGGAGGCGTGAATCTGCAGCGGCTTCAGGCTTCCAGGAGGTAGAACTTCCTCCAGGTGACGATGCCCAAGTGCAGATGTGGGGAACAGACAGGTGGATTCATGCAGGTGGGTGGCTGGAAGTGGGAGATAGGAAAGGAGCAGGAGAGAGTGCAGGGCCCGAGGTGCAGGGGCAGGGAGGAGGTGGGAAAGTAGGGCTACGGTGGGGCCGTTCTCAGACAGCAGACACCAGCATCATTACACAGCATGATGAGAAAATGCGATTCTCCTGACTCTCTCCTGAGTAGCTGGAATTACAGGCGTGTGCCCCCACACCCAGCTGATTTTTGTATTTTTAGTAGAGACAGGGTTTCACCATATTGGCCCAGGCTGGTCTCGAACTGCTGACCTCAGGTGATCTACCCACTTTAGTCCCCAAAGTGCTGGGAGTGGGCCCCCCGAGCTCTCAATTTCCCTGAGGGACCCCAAACCGCTGGGGCCTGGTGACATCTCTTCCTCCCCTTGTTCCTCTGGGCCTGGGGGTTGTGGCAGTTGCTGTGGTTGCCCATCCTGGGCTCTTCCATCACCTGTGCTGTACCACCAATTCCCTGCATTCAATGTCTCCTACTCAAAACACCTGGAGAGGGTCGGGCATGGTGGCTCATGCCTGCAATCCCAGCATTTTGGCTGGCCAAAGAGGATCACATGAGCTCAGGAGGTCAAGACTAGCCTGGGCAACAAAGTGAGACCCCCATCTCTACAAAAAATACAAAAACTAGCATGGTGTGATGGTGCACACCTGTAGCCCCAGCTACTCAGGAGGCTGAGGTAGGAGAATTGCTTGAGCCCAGGAGGATGAGGCTGCAGTGAGCCGAGATTGTGCCACTGCACTCCAGCCTGGGCAACAGAGTGAGACCTTCTCTCAAAAAAACAAAAACAAAACAAAACAAAACAAAAACAGCCATGGAGGCACTAAACTCTGACTGATACATCTCTCTCCAGAAAGGATTTTTTTTTAGGTGGTTTATGGAGCTGCTTTTGGGGAGCCTGGAGACTACCTAAGAGGTTGATAGGGTGGCCCAGATAAACACACCAGGGTGACCTGCGGGACAAAGATCTGAGCAGGGCCAGCACCCCCGCCAACCCATCCAGGTTGCAACAGTGCACAGTCACATCCCCAGGAAGGGGCGGCCAGATCCCCCCGCTCAGTGTTTGCCAATGCTTTTCTCTATAATAAGGCTTTACTTTCAGTTCTCATTATGAAAATAATTGATGTTCCTTGCAGAAAAGCAAGCAGAAGAGAATAAATATTACTCTCAACTGGAACTCCCTGAAACAACCTCTTGGAATTTTGTTGCCCCGCATTGCACTGACACAGGAGCGTGCTGGGCAGCCCACGTGATTCCCTTCACACCACTTCCCTGGCATAGATGTGATTCCACAATATTTTAAACTTTAAAGCCAATGGGGATGATGATCACTGAGTCTGGCTCACAGGATGTTTGGAGGTCCCCAGGTTGGGTGTGCCAAAGGCTCTGCCCAGTGCCTGGCACAGCAAATGCCCAGGTGGCTGCTGCTTTCCATTGAGACTTGAGGCTCCTGAGAGTTGGTGGCAAGGGGCTCAGCCAGAGCTGAAGACTCCAGCCCATTCCTGTGCGAGGGCTCCTGGCACCTTGGAAGCACCGTGGGCCGGGGAGCCAGGCTGGGCTGGGTGTGGATCCCCGTGAGTCCTTGTCACTGTGTGACCCAGCTGGAAAGCGTGGTCAATAATGTCTGGGAATTGTGAAAATTGTTTGAAGTGTCTGCACACAGTAGGTGCTCAGTAAAGGTTTGATGAGTGCGTAAATGAACAAGTGACCCGCATTCACCGTTGCCCGTGAGTTCTGACTGTGTCCTGGGCCCTGGGCCCCTGCAGCCTCTAACTTTGCCTCTTCGAGGAGCCAGGGTGGGTCCAGCCTTCAAGGCTGCCAGGGAGGGGGTGGGAGGCAGGGCCAGGGCCTCAGGGCCAAGGCCTGGGGCAGCCATTTCCTCAGGAGGGCAGAGAGAGGGGCAGGAGGACGTTCACATGCTCTGAGCGCCTACTGAGCACCAGGTGCCCTGTCGGTGCCTTCAGGTTGGCTCTCATTTCACCTTCGCAGTAGTCATGTGAGGCAGGCAGAGTCAGCCCCATTTTATAGCCGGGGAAACTGAGGCCCAGTGAGGGGACGTTTCTTGTTCAAGGTCACTCGTGGGCAGGTGAGGCAGTGAGATGCTCTCGGGCAGGTCTGAGGCCCTGTGAGCCAGGCTCAGGGGCGTGTTTCTGAGAATCGAGGAAGTGAATGAATGAATTATGAATGAATGAATGATTCCACCTGATGCCATGCTCATGCCCTGCCCACGCTCCTGTCCTGCAGTCTGGAAGGTAGCTCTCAGACCCCTCCAGAGGGGAGGGGCACTTGGAATGGTCACAGTTCCGGGCCCACGTGCATGGAATGACTTGTTTCAGCCTCACAATCACTTACGTCCCATTTTATAGATGGGAAGGCAGAGGCACGGGGGGTTAAGGCACTAACCTAGGTCACACAGGTAAGTGACAGGACCAGGATTTGAGCCCAGACCTCACACTTAACGCCCTCCATGCCAGGTGCTGAGCTCCGTGCCTGCCGAGCCCTCTCATTCACCCACAGACGCCCCCCGGGACTGTAGTCAGCCTCATTCTCACATGGGAACACTGAGGCCCAAAGAGGCGAAGTGTCAGCCCAGCGAGGAGGAGGCAGGGCAGGCGGGGCCGCAGCTGTCTGGCCCGGAGCCCTGAGCTCCCCTCCACCTGACCCCCTGGCTGGCCTGGGCCTTGGCAGAGCCCCTTCACCCAGAGCTGGCTCCAAGAGTGAGTCCTCCTGGTGCCCTACCCAGAGGGCTCCCCATTTACCCTGGGCTCCCCTCAACAAAGACAAGACTTCCAGGCCCCACTGAGCCTCTGGAGCTTTGAGGAGCAGTGAGGGGCACTCAACCCAGAGTGGGGAGGGCCCAGCCCTCCTGGGAGGTGTGTGGCCTCCCTTGCGGGGAGCCTCACTCCCAGGGCAGGCCAGGAGTTCTGTCCCAGGAGGACAGGCCTCTTCAGGGGCCTCCTCCCAGGTTGCTCCTGCATTCGTGACAAGTTCAGCCCCTGTGAGTTGGGGGAAATTCTTCAACAGCTCCCTGGCCAGGGAGGGGACCCTCGGGATCCTGAAACACCCCTCCCACCTGCCAGTACCCGCCAAGATGGGTCCCTGATTTACTATGTGGCCTTAGACCAGTGGCTGCCCTCTCTGGGCCTCACTCCCAGCTGAGACGTACAGGCTCAGCCCCTGCCCAGCCCTGCCTGGCACCCGCTCGATCTGGCTGAGCTCCAGAGAACGGCAGGGCTGGGCTGTCACATGCTGAGCCACGTGACTGGCAGCGGCTGGGGGCTCCATCCCACACAGAGGACGGGGGCTCTGCAGTCCCTCACCCCCAACCTAATTAATCACGGGCCACCAGTGTGGGCGTGGTCCAGAAGACCTCACCGCCCTCCCAGGTAGGCAGGGAGCTGGCGGGGGGGATGCCGTGATGAGCACCTCCCAGGTGCCACGTTGGCCCAGAGGCCCCAGGGCCAGGAGCTACGGAGACCCAGGGCACCAGGGAGACGGCAGCAGCGGCAGGCCCAGGAAGGGGCATAGAGGAGGCTCTTCCCCCACACCTGTCACCCTGTCCCCTGCCTGTCCACACCCACAGCAGCTTGCACATCATCCCCGCAGCATGCTGGCTCTGAGAGGTGTATCCGGGGCGGGCTGGGGGCAGGCAGGGACAGGCTTGGGCACAGCTGCCTGTGCCGAACCTGAGGAGGATCGGGACTACAGGAACCACCAAGGTGACACGTGGCATCATGACCACAGTCCTAAGCAGAGAGGGAGGCACTCCTCCTGGGAGGCAGAGGGGACATCCGGGACGGGTGCAGCCCCAGCTCTGGAGCAAGAAGCTCTGCCACACACACACCCCATGTTCACATCCACCCCGTCTCTGCCCCCACTTCCTCATTTGTAAGATGTTAGATCTGGGGAAAGACAGGCTCTATGAATGGGGTGGCCCATGGGGTGGTGTGGAGGAACACGGAAGCACAGGGTGCTGGGAGAGGAGCAGGCATGAGGTGTGGTCCCTAAGATGGTATTTCTAGACTCCAGCCACCTTGGGTCTGACCCCTTTGTTTTGCAGAAGGGGAAACTGAGTCTTGGGTAGGGTGTAGCAGGACAAGCCGCAGACAAAACTCCTCAGACGCTGGATTAAAGAAGGAAGAGGTTATTCGGCCGGGAGCATCGGCAGACTTGCGTCAAGAGTCAAGCTCCCTGAAAAAGACATTCTTGGCCTTTTTAAAGGCTTACAACTTTAAGGGGTCCACGTGAAAGGGTCGTGACAAATCGAGCAAGTGCGGGGAACGTGACCAGGGGCTACATGCATCAGCTAACAAAACAGAAAGTTTTGCAATGCTTTCTCATACAATGTCTGGAATTTACAGATAACACAAGTAGTTTAGGTCAGGGGTTGATATTATTATTATTATCACTTTTTTTTAACTACCAGGGCCAGGTGGCTGCGCCAAGGTCTTCTGGCTATTTCTCTTACTTCTGTTTTTTTTTTCTAACTTTTTGCTTTCTCTCTTTCTTCCTGTCTTGTAAACCAGGCAAGGTGGTAGGAGGAGGGCAGCAGGAGTAGTAGTGGTCTCCTTCCTTAGGGGAAGCATTGAGGGAAGGCTGGGAGGGGGGTCGAGACTTCCTTGCTATTCTGGGCCATAACATTCCACATAATATTATAATATAATATAATTAATACAATAATAGTT
This sequence comes from Nomascus leucogenys, assembly GCF_006542625.1. NCBI lineage: Eukaryota > Metazoa > Chordata > Mammalia > Primates > Hylobatidae > Nomascus > Nomascus leucogenys. The sequence continues at coordinate 56,757 of NW_022097536.1, forward strand.
CCCCACCCCACACCGGGATTCCCAGGGCCCACTGCCCCACTCCTCCTCCTCAGGCTGCCCCTCAGCTCGGAGCTCGGCCCTGCTGTGTGGCTCTAGCCTGGCGCCCTCTGGGCGTTGACTCCTTTTCTGTGGTCTGGGAGGAGACGTTGAGGCCCCTGAGGGAGGCGGTGGTGAAATCTTGGCTTGCAGCCTCCAGCCCGCCCAGAGCCAGAGTCAGGCACGAGGCTAGGGCAACTCCGCCCCCCAGGGGCTGGCCCTGTGTTGGACATTTCTTAACAGCAGGGCCACCAGGCAGAGCGGGACAGCCAGGAGGAAGGGCAACTTGGCAGAGCCTCAGGTACAGTATCCCGGGGAGGCTGGGGCTGTAGCGGGCCAGCAGTCGGGCCGGAGTCCAGCTCAGCAACTCCGGGTTACAGGCAGCCCAGGCGGGCCTAGCCACCAGCAGCTGCACTCAGGGGCCACCGTGTCCTGGCTGAGCTCATCTGCCTGCCTGCTGGGGAGAAAGCGGAAGGAGGAGAGGCAGGTCTGGGGAGTGGCAGCGAGGTCCCGGGCACCCCCCTGGCCAGCAGGCACCCTTCTGTTGTCCGAGCTGGGTTGCCACCGCCTCCTCTTCCTGGGATTCCCGGACACCCTCCAAGGGAACCAAGGGAACAGCTCTGGGTCCAGCTGCCCCAGGAAGGACTGCGCGCCCCTTCCCCACAGGGGTCAAGTATCCCTTCCAGCAACAGCCGTTTCCTGGGCACCAGCGTGCATGCCCAGTGCTGATGCGGGGATGTGGCCATAAATGACTCTGGGAAAGAATCATTCTTAGCAATGGACTTTGTCAGGATCCAAGAAAGGAGTGGCCAGCCAGCCCCGCCCCGCCTGCAGGAGGCACTTCTCATCCCAGGAACTGTGCCCCATCAGGGAGCTGGGTTGGTCCAAGCCACAAACGAGGGGATACGCTGGTCCCTGGCTCCCCAAGGGAGGGGCTGCTGAGCTTTGGGAGACCTCATGAAAATCCAGCTTAAGGCCATCAAAAGACAAAATGACAACACATTTGGTTATAGATCAAATTGGCTTCTATTCATGCTTAGTGAATCTAGACAGCCTCCATTCTACAAAATGGAATGAGAGCTCCCACCAGGCAGTGGCGGAACAGGGGGTTGGTAAGACAGGAAGGAGGAAACAGAAAAATAGGAAACACCAAACCGCCTAATACCGGATCGCTGCAGACTGCTTTTTTTCTAAGGGGTAAGGCAGAGGGGACTCCTGATGATGCCGGCTCAGGTGGACTGTAATCTCCTGCTTCCCGGAGAAACTGGTCTGTTGTTTTGGGCTCTGTCTGCTTCCTTAAAGCTTCGGTTTGATGATGTGGCATTTGGCATGAGTGCCTCCATTTTGGTTTGGTCTGGTCTGTTGGGGCCTAGTACAAGAGCTCAGTTCAAAACCACAGCCTCTCATCATGTTTGTTTAATGAAGCTGAACTGCAGGAGATCAGAATCGGAGACCCTGCGGTATTGGGCCTGTGGGTCCCCTGAAGTTGGCCTAGTGATCCCCGCCTTCTGGCTGCCCTGATGGGGCTCCCCCAGGCCCTCTACCCACCATGTTCAGTCCCTCTGTCACCACATCCCTATCCCCAGTTGGGTCTCTAGGGTGATGTCCTTGTCTCCCCAACACCCACCCTGGATCAAGGCCCCTTCAGGCCCCTGCCCCAGGGGTCTCCTCCCCAGCCCTCCTCTGGTACAACCGTCCTCCATGGATACTGAGCACGTCCCAGGTCCCAGTGCTTGAATTCCCCCAACAGTGGTATCGGTGCCACAGGCAGTGCCCAATTTTACAGATGGGAAAAGTGAATACAAAGAGGTCAAGCAACCTGCCCAAGGTCTCCTCACTCACACATGTGGTTGCTGCAGTTTAAACCCAGGTCATTGGGCCCCCAGGCCATGCCATGCTGGGAGGATGCTCTTAGAAGGCTCATGGTATAGATGAGGAAACTGAGGCAGGAAGAATGAGAGAACGGGCAGAGCCTCCGTTTCCTTGGAATCCAACCCACTTGATGGGCCAGGGTGTGAATGAGCAAGGGGGGTCCCTGCCCAGGGACAGTCCCTCAGCAGGACGGTCCCTGCTGTGAGGTTGGGGGCAGTGGCTTGGCCAGCCATTCACTCCCTGTGATATGTCAGCCCCGTTCCTCCCTACTCTGTTCCCAGAGCCTGTGGGCACCCGCAGCGAGCACCCAGGCTGGCATAGTGCCCAGCACATGGGCACCTGAGTATTGTTTTTAGAGGCCCGTGGCCTTGAGGGAAGTGGCTGGTCCTGCCCCGGCCCCAGGCCAGAGGAAACAGCCAACTATCTTCATCACCAAATGATGTGGCAACTACCCCCCACCCCAGAAGCTGCAGGTCTGGGCCAGATGCGCCTCAACCTGTGATGGGGGGCCACGCCCCAGAGACCCTTGGGCCCATCAGCCCCTGGACCTCAGTGGCTCAGCCCCAGGAGGCAAGAGGCGGTCTCAGACCCCCAACCTAAGCAGTGTGGGGAGTGGCAGCAATGGTGAGGAGGGAGGCCAAGGAAATGGAATCCAAACAGCAAGAGACCTCCCCTCGCCAGGCACCCCTCCCACAGCCGGCCTACCGGAGTCCACCCGGCCCTGGGTCTGCCGTCCAGGCCCCAGCCCAGTGTCCCTTCCCCCAAGGACTTGGCTGCCCATCCCCAGGGGACTGTGAGGGAGGTGGGAGCTGAGGTGGGTAGCCTTCTGCTCTTCTGGATTTGGGTTTTCCAGTGTGAGGAGCTGGGTGGCATCAGGCAAGCTCTGGCCCTCTCTGAGCCTCGGCCTCCATCTCCTTCAGTGGGTGAATAGTGGTCCCTCAGTGGGCGACCGTGGTGGTGAAATGAGCGAGGGCAGGCATGGGGATCACACTCCTTACGACCTCACACTGTGGGAGGGGTACCGCGGGGGTGGGCTTGGGGGCCCCAGCCCAGTGCCTGATTAAGGAGTTCCCTATTCTGTGTGTCCACAATGGCTGCCCAGCACCCTCGGGAGGTCACAGGCCCAGGATCCCCCGATCTCAGGCAGAAGGCGGCCTTGGCTTCTCCACTTGCCAGGGTCCTGCCCAGCTCCCCGTCCCCCACTGGACACTCCCTGGGGGCCTCGGTCCAGAGTGAGTGACCCATAGGAGCAATGCCAGGGCTGGTTGCCCTGTGGGAGAGATGTGTCCTGTGGCCCTGGTGAGTTGGTTTCAGTGTTGCTAGGAGAGTTGCTGGAATGTTCCATGCAGAACTCCATCCCCACAGAGCTCCCGGCCCACGGTCCACAATTCACGTTAGGTGCCTTGCATTTTTGTGGTTTCTGCAGAGATTCTTACAAAAGGCGAGGGAGGTGCAGGCGTGGTTTGCCTTTGACCATTGGCAGAAGTCTGAAGGTGAGAGTAGAATGGAGAAGGACCCAGGAGAGTGCGGAGTTGGGGGATTTAAATATTTGCAGGCTACGTAGCCAAACACCCAGAGCTGACCTTTGTCGAGTACTTTCTGTGGGCACAACAGCAAATGTTTTATGCAGCGTGATGTCATTTAATCCTCACGATGACACCAGGTGCCATTAGCATCCCCATTTCACAGATGAGGAAACCAAGGCAGAGAAGGTGAGTGACTTGCCCAAGGTCCACAACCAGTAAGAGGCAGAGCCCGGAGACAGGCCTCATGGCTCGAGAGGCTGTTTCTTGGCTCCTGGGTCTCAGTCCTGCTCCCGTGACGAGCCATCCACTATGGGGACCGTGGTGCCTGTCCTGGGTGCGGGCAGCTGCCCAGCTTCTCCCAATCAGAGCAGGAAGATGGTGGGTTCGGCCTGGCCCCCCCCAATCACTCCAGCTGAGGGCTGGCCTGGGGCTCCCGACCAGGCTCTCAGCAGCACACTGGTCCAGCAGGGCCATCCTGCAGACCGGAGCAGGTCCCGCCCTCAAGGTGGCCACTTCACAATCACCCACAGCCTTGCGCTCACCGATGCTGGCCCTGGGCTCAGAACCAACTGTGTGGTCATCATTAGCTGGCAGGTGCCATCACTACACCGGTAACATGAGAGGCTTCGAGCACTAGGTCTCAAATAAGTAGGCACAGAGGGGCCTGCCTCCCAGTCTAATGAGGGGGAAGTAAGGGGCATGTGGACAGGGTTGGGAGGTGGGTAGAGTGTAACCAGATGTTTATCACATGGCACAACTCAGAACGGTGGGGAGCAGAGTCAAGGGGCCACTGTGACAGTGGATGAGGGCATAATCTGGGTGGGCTGCCTGGAGGAAGCATCAGCCAAGCTGATATCTGGAGGAAAGGGACTCGGAGAGGGAAGGAGGAAAGGGTCCCCACAGGTCCTTGGCACCAGGCCGACGAACGAGTGCGTCAGAGTGCTCCTCCAATGAACTTCAAGTAAACAGGCAGGGCTCAGGGGAATGTCTAGGCCCCTACCCTGCCTGCCAGCTCTGGGTGGCACCAGCACGGAGGCAGGAACGCCCTCTCCCCTGCACTGATCCTCTCCCCCACAGCGGTTTCCACCTCCTAGCACCACAGCCCCGGCAGGGTGGGCAGCAGGGCCTCCAGGAGGCCCGAGGTGTTCTCTCCCTCTTCCTGCGGAAGCTGAGGCACAGGGAGAGGAGGCTACTGCCCACTGGCCTGGCCTCCCTGGGCAGTGCCCCCAGGCTGGGGACAGAGGAAGACGGAGAATTCTGTGTCTGGAGTGCTCCAAGGTGGTGGCCATGGTGGCAGTGGGTGGGACACCCCCTCTACTCATCAAGCTTCTGCTTACCCCATTCAGGCTGGCAGGGGTGAGGCCGCCCCGCCTCCAGGAGGGACATCAGGGCAGGGCAGAGGCCATGGCTTGGGGTTAATTTCTGTGCGGCAGGAAGAAGCGTGGTGCTCTGCCTGCCTGCTCACCCTCGGGGGCTGTGGTGGAGCAGCTGTCCCCAAGCCCACACCCAGTCCTGCAGCCGCCTCCAGGTCCATGGCAGAGGGGAGTGGTGCGAAGGTCTTCATGTGTGTCTGGGAGTGCTCACTGTTGGGTGAAAGGGGTTGCTGGCAACCTCAGTCCCTGTGGGGTCATCTGAGTGGGTCCCTGTGTGTGTATAAGGTAGAGGTGTCTGCTAGCCCCTATGGGTGCAGGCAGGTCAGGAGTGCCCGGACCCTGGGGCGGCTGGGTGGTGCCCGTGCAGGAGGGGCAGCCCTGGCCACCCAGTTCATGCCGCCCCATCTGGCAGGATGGACCCCTTTGAGGACACGCTGCGGCGACTGCGGGAGGCCTTCCACGCGGGGTGCACACGGCCAGCTGAGTTCCGGGCTGCGCAGCTCCGAGGCCTGGGCCGCTTCCTGCAAGAAAACAAGCAGCTTCTGCACGACGCACTGGCCCAGGACCTGCACAAGGTGGGCTGGGGTTGGGGTGTGAGAGGGTGCACCAGGGCAGGGGGGCATGGAGGGCAGCTGGGACAGCAAGGGATGAAGACAGCTGCGCCCTCCATGAAGTGGGGCTAAAAGCAGCTCCTCCCCTAGGCCAGAGCCGCTCTTGCACATTCATCCAGTCACTCATTTCTGTATTCATGCAGCAACTATCTGCTGGGCACCTACTATGTGCCAGGTACTGTTCTAGGCTCTGGGGATATAGCAGAGAATAAAACAAAGTTCCCACACCTACGAAGCTGATCTTCTGTCAGAGACAATAAAACAGCAAATGAATAATTGCACAGCAAGGCCGGGCACAGTGGCTCACACCTGTAGTCCCAGCACTTTGGGAGGCCGAGGTGGGCGGATCACTTGAGGCCAGGAGTTCAAGACCAGCCTGGCCAACATGGCAAAACCCCGTCTCTACTAACAATATAAAAATTAGCTGGATGTGGTGGTGGGCACCTGTAATTCCAGCTACTCGGGAGGCTGAGGCAGGAGAATCGCTTGAACCTGGGAGGTGGAGGTTGCAGTGAGCCAAAGTCACACCACTGTACTCCAGCTTGGGCAACACAGTGAGACTCCATCTCAATAATAATATTAAAAATAATAATTACACAGCATGTTGGGTTGAAATATGTGCCCTGGAGACACACCCAGGGTGAAGGGAGAGAGGGGCCAGGATCAGGGTGCTGTTGTATATGTGGGGGTCAGGGAAGGTTTCTCTGAGAAGGCGGCAGAGACAGGAAGATGGAGGGGAGGCTCCCCATGGACGCTGGGGAGACGGCAGTGGGCACAGCATGTGCAAAGGCCCTGAGGCAGGAGGTGCTGGGCGTTTTTGCTTGAGGAGCAGCAAGGAGGTCAGCATGGCTGTGGGGGGTGGGAGAGGAAGAGACAGCAAAGATGAGGTCTGGGGCATGGGCCACACTATGTAGGGCCTTGGAGGCTGTGAGGCCTTGGCCTTCTCTCTGGGTACAGCAGGCATCATGGCCTCTGTCTGGACCCTGAAGGCCTGGGGCCTCAGCCCCTCCCAATCCCAGGGAAGCCAAGGCAGAACCCCAAGAAACACACTTCTACCAACCCCTCACCCATCAGGGCCCATGCACCTGCCTGCCCCTGCCTCAGGACACCTGCCCCTGCCTCAGGACACCACCTGCCCCTGCCTCAGGACACCACCTGCCCCTGCCTCAGGACATCTGTCCCAGGGGCTGCCCCTGGCTACTATTCTCTGGACAAAATGTCTCCTCCCTTTGCCTTGAAGGCCATAGTGTTCAGACCTTCCCCAGCCATTGGGTTCCCTGGGGACTGACTCCCCACCACCGCTGAGCTTCTGCCCCGGCCGCCTGCCAGCCTTCATGAGACTTCACCTGACGTCTGTCTGGTCCCTTTTCTCCCTTCGGCTCAGATTCCACCTCCTGCCTTCCCATCCCAGCTGCAGGAGTGGGGCCCTACAAAGGGAGCAGCAGCCCAGAACATTCAACCTGGTCCCTCCTCTGGCCCTGGTCAGCCCCCGTCCCCACCCTCAGCAGGCAGCATCTGCCCAGCATCACGTGCACCCTCTCAGTTAACACCTTGGTGAATCTGGTTGGCAACCATACCCAGTGGCCCCCAGAAGAGGCTCAGAGAGAGTGTGTTCTTGCCCAAGGGCATGCAGCCAGGAAGAGCAGAGCCAGAGTTTGAACCTGGCTCAAAATAGCCCAGTCTCCCGAAGTCAGGTTCCAGGTGACCTAGGAGGCGTGGTGGGCAGGCCATGAGGCTCATGGGGCCAGAGCACAGGCTGTGGGAAAGTCCGTGTGGAAGGCACCTTCGCCCAGCCTCGGTGGCTGGGAGGTGCTGGTGGGCGTGACGTCTTCCTCCCTCTTGGGGCTGAGCGGTAGCCCTGGCCTTGCCCCTGGTTCGCTGAGTGACCTCAGGCAGGGCCTCCCCTTCTCTGGGCTTCACTGGTCCTCTGGCCCATCCAGCACCCACTGGCCCGTCTCCCTCTGCCCTGACCGGGAGAGCCTGCACCCCATAACCTCAGGCGCTGCCTCAGGCAGGGAGACAGCCTGGCCCGTGTCCCTGACCTGTTCTCCAGCAGCCTGCAGCCTGCTGCCTGGCTGGTCTCTCCTCCCTTGGGGTGCAGAGGGCAGGGAGCACTGGCTAGCCGAGAGCAGGACAATGTCCCTATTGATTCGGGTCTCCTCACTCCTGCTTAGAAGCCTGACAGTGGCCCTGGCCCCTGGGCTGTGGGAACTGACCGCATTTACCTAGGGGTGGCTGTGCCTGTGTCTCCTGCAGACCAATCTCCACCCTGCTCTTTGGGAGGCCGAGGTGGGAGGATTGCTTGAGGCCAGGAGTTCAAGACCCACCTAGGCAACATAGCAAGACACTCTGCAAAAAATCAAAAAACAAACTTTTTTAAAGTAAAACAAAACAAAAAAACCCTAAGTCAGATCCCATCCCTGCTCTTCTCAGGAGTCCTTGCCCAGCCGCCTGGCCCCTCACCTTGCCCACTCTGCTTCTTGCTAAAAGGAGCAGCACAAGCTCACAGCCACCTTGGGGCCTTTGCAGCTGCCAGGCCTCTGCCCACAGTATGCCACCTCCCAGTACCCACGACTTGCTCGTTCCTTGCCTTCAGGTCACTGCTCCAATGTGACCGCCGCCTGGAGACCTGCACTGACCACTTTGTAAAAACAGCACACACACACACATGCTCATGTGGATGTATAGACGTGCACCCCTGTGCACGCCCACAGCCACACGCTCCAGCAGTCTCCACCCCCACCCTGCTCCGTGATTTCCCTAGCACAGCCGCGTCCTAATGGAGCCGTCAGGGTTCTCACCTTCATGTGGACCGACTGCCCCCTGCAAGGTCGGCTCCAGGGCAGGTCCCTCTGTTTGGCACAGAGACAGCACCTCACACAGGAAGCACGCACTGAACATGGAGTGAGTGAACGAATGAATGAAAATGAATGAATGAGTTGTGGAAGCAGGCCCTGCCTGGAGGAGGCTGTGCCCTCCTGCCCACTCTGGGAGTCCTGGCCCACCCTGACCCCACCCACTTCCTGCAGTCAGCCTTCGAGTCGGAGGTGTCTGAGGTTGCCATCAGCCAGGGCGAGGTCACCCTGGCCCTCAGGAACCTCCGGGCCTGGATGAAGGACGAGCGTGTGCCCAAGAACCTGGTGAGCTGGCTGGGCTGAGGCAGGCGGGGGGCTCAGGGGATATTTGCTCCCACAGGGTGGCCCTCTGGGTGGGAGCTGGCTGCTGAGGGCCGGGGTGCTGAGCACTTAATTTCTTCCCCGGCTCCCGGCCCAGGCCACGCAGCTGGACTCCGCCTTCATCCGGAAGGAGCCCTTTGGCCTAGTCCTCATCATTGCGCCCTGGAACTATCCCCTGAACCTGACG
>NW_022097537.1:0-36928 GCF_006542625.1 Nomascus leucogenys
TGCAAATCAAAACCACAGTGAGATACCATCTCACACCAGTTAGAATGGCCATCATTAAAAAATCAGGAAACAACAGGTGCTGGAGAGGATGTGGAGAAATAGGAACACTTTTACACTGTTGGTGGGACTGTAAACTAGTTCAACCATTGTGGAAGTCAGTGTGGCGATTCCTCAGGGATCTCGAACTAGAAATACCATTTGACCCAGCCATCCCATTACTGGGTATATACCCAAAGGACTATAAATCATGCTGCTATAAAGACACATGCACACGTATGTTTATTGCGGCACTATTCACAATAGCAAAGAGTTGGAACCAACCCAAATGTCCAACAACGATAGACTGGATTAAGAAAATGTGGCACATATACACCATGGAATACTATGCAGCCATAAAAAATGATGAGTTCTGTCCTTTGTAGGGACATGGATGAAACTGGAAAACATCATTCTCAGTAAACTATCGCAAGGACAAAAAACCAAACACCGCATGTTCTCACTCATAGGTGGGAATTGAACAATGAGAACTCATGGACACAGGAAGGGGAACATCACACTCCGGGGACTGTTGTGGGGTAGGGGGAGGGGGAGGGACAGCATTAGGAGATACACCTAATGCTAAATGACGAGTTAATGGGTGCAGGAAATCAACATGGCACATGGATACATATGTAACAAACCTGCACATTGTGCACATGTACCCTAAAACCCTATAGTATAATAATAAAAAAAAAAAAATAAATAAATAAATAAATAAATAAATAAATAAATAAAAAAAAAGAGACCACACGAGATTGACACATTAAAAACTACATATGTTTGTTGAAATATATTTATACATGTTTCGTGGAGCTGGCGAATGTTATGTAATCATTGTATGACTTAGACAAAGTACTTAATCACCCTGAATTTTGGTTTCTTCCACTGTAAAATGTGATAGTACCATCCATTCATTCATTTAACATTTATTTATTGAGCCCATACACTGTACTAGGCCCCACATAGGGTCTGTGTATTTAAAGATGGATAACATAAGCATAGTCTAGCTTCCCTCTGAACACCTTCTGGACTGGTAGACCATGGTGGAAATGTAAGTAAAAATTAATCACATATCTGGTTAATACTGGGTACACAATAATATTATTATTACTATTATCCCCATTATTTATGATTACCACCAGTATCTAGATATTTTACCTAAAAATATCTAAATATCTAAATTCTAAATTTCTAAATATTTAGTTACTATTACAGCCAAAATATCTAAATAAAATATCTCCTATGATGTTATTACCGCATCTTAACTAGATTATCACAGATTTAGTTTAAATTTTGGAAAATAAAATTATTATACCTTGGGTACTTTTTCATCAAAACTAACATATACAATCCTGATTTGTGATTTATTTTGCATGTTAGAACATACTGAATAAAGAATATAGGCGTATTATAATTTTTATGTTATTTTCTTTTAGTATTTATATCTTTGGTTAATATACATTCAAAATTAGAATACTTTATTTTTGTGACCAAAACAATTAAACAAAGTATTTTTTTTTACCATTAATTCAATTGTATTTTTTCTTTCCTCCTCTTGTTATTAGCTTGGTCGCACCAAGGTTTTACTTTTGCAGTCAAGGATACTCTTTAGTAATTGCCCTCAAGGTTTAACAACTTGGAGGAAAGCCATTCTTCAAAATGTAGGACAAAATCACGCTTATTTCAAGGTAACATAGGATGTTGGTAATTTCTTATTTGGATCAGATGACATGGTCATAATGCTATGAAGTTAATACTTTATTCTTCACTTTTGCTAATTTTTAGATACTTCACACGAAATTTATCTGGGTATAGTTCATCTAGTTTGTCCTCTTAATTTCTTGTAAGAACAAGTTTTCTCACTACCTTCCTTAGCCTCTCTGTTTCTTCTCTTTTCCCTTTTATTCTTTCTGTTATTTGGTCTTATTGAAAAAATAGATGTTTAAGTTTAAAAATATACATTATTAATTAATGTTACACTCCATATTTAGTTATATGGTTTTCCTTTTCATTTCACTCTGTAACCAGGGCCATGATGGTAGCACCTGGTAACTAGATCAAGGCCATTCTGGAGAGAGTATGTTTATGGTTGTTGCTCCTGATTTAAATGGAAAGAGGAGCAAAGTGGTGATTTTGTTTTTAATTGAAAAATGTAGTAAGACCAGCTTCCCCTCCCAGTAATAGTAATAGAGGTTAGCGTTTGAGATTTTTCATTCAAGCTTTACATTAATGTGTGTTTTTCTGCCCAAATTAAGTCTTTAGCAAAACTGAAAAATGAGGATGATCTTTTCTACTCTGCTGCTTTAGAATTAATTCTTACCTACATAGTCTATTTGTTCCTTTAGTCCCAAAAATCTCTTGGCCATTTTCTCTTTAAATTATTCTAGCTTAAAGCATGGTAAATAGGTTTAAATTGGCCTGTGAAAATCCATAGAATAAATAATTGATAAGTTACTTAGTTCTTTTCTGAAGATCAAAATGATATCTTAGACATTAGGCTTTCTCTCAAGGAAATAAGAGATTACTTCTTCATCCTACCTCCTCACTAACATTATTTTGAGTTTTTAGGATCAGGGAAAGACAAACTCTCAAAAGTGGTATCTAGAATGTTGTCATCTTCTCGAACAGAAATATCATCTTTCTAAATTTTGCTGTCTTGAAAGCATTCCAGATAATAAACTTCAGCATCCTATTTGAAGTGGAAGTTGTCACTACCAAAGGTTCTGTTTTCTTGGATAGGGTTGGTTTTAGCCCAAACTATTTGTACCTTTGGTATTTTCAAACACTATTACAAAATCATTTTATGTCCTGTGCTAGGTAGTAGCATGGAGGCTTTCCTATGAAAGCTTTGAAACTATAATTTTAAAGAATAATGTAGCATTTCTGCAAATTTTCAATTACAGGTTTGTAGTCAGAGTCTTTTGCCTATCATTAATATTATTCCATCGCAAGGAATAGTTCCATTTGGGGGAATAACTGTTCTCAATATCTCCTGTAAACCCACTGTGGCAGAAAAGTTTGATACAAGAGCAAAGGTATGTCCATACATATTAGTTTTTGCACCTTACATATGTCTACGTGGGTTGTTGGTTGGTTGTTTAAGTTATCTATAATGGTAGGTATAATGCTACAAAATGAAGTACACATGTTTATTATTAGAAAACTTGTTTTAAAACAATTCTTTCTTCGATTGGGAATGGGATTTAAAGTTATAACATTAAAGAGCAATTTTCAAAAAGTATATTATTTTTCTAGAAATTAAGTTAGCTTTAAAGAAGTAGAGTTTTTGGAGATTTAAAAAAAAGCACTTAGCTTTATCATCTGATGAAAAATTGGATAGCAGAACTTGGAGAGGATTTGCAGAAAATACTTTTGATGAAGTTGGTAATGGAAATTTCTACTAAGTTGAAATGGATACCTTCCATCAATATGAGGCACTTTCTTATGAAATTGCAATGATATTTGTCATTTCTGAGTTTTTGATGAACCCTAGATAGCCACAGAGAAGAGGACTGGTTTTTTCAAAGCATTAGTTAGGTAGATTAGGAAAAAGATAATCAATTTTGCAATGCTAATTCTAAATAGTCTTAATAATATGAATTATGTGTAATTTCTATATGATTTTAACATCTATATTTTAGAGCACACATAAAATGTTTTACTGCTTTATGTTCTGGGAATTATGTAAATGAAAAATATTACCCTGGGCTGGATGTGGTGGCTCATGCCTGTAATCCCAGCACTTTGGGAGGCTGAGGTGGGTGGATCCTGAGGTCAGGAGATCGAGACCATCTTGGCTAACATGGTGAAACCCTGTCTCTACTGAAAATACAAAAAATTAGCCGGGCGTGGTGGCAGGCACCTGTAGTCCCAGCTACCCGGGAGGCTGAGGCAGGAGAATGGCATGAACCCAGGAGGCAGAGCTTGCAGTGAGCTGAGATCACATCACTGCACTCCAGCCTGGGCAACAGAGCGAGACTCCGTCTCAAAAAAAAAAAAAAAAAAAAAAGTAAAAGATTACCCTGATATTAGGCACTTCTCTAAGTGATAAATAAAATATGTAAGACAAGTATGTGTAAAATTTAATTATAAAACTGAAAGACTAGCGTGTTCTTGGTCAATCTTATGATCAACTGTTTGTATTTACTCACATTAAAAATAATATATGCACTGTTATCAGATCAAAATGAATAACTTTAAGTATATCTTACATGTTATCCCTGAATGGACCATAACAGTACACGAGTAAATAATAGGTAACTTAATATAATAAAAACTCATTTCCTCAACCCTTGAACAAATCACTTAAGAATGGTATCTTATTTTCATAAATAAATGTGTTGAAAATGTTTATAAATTATATATTGTGATATATTATCTGAGACTTGGGTAGAATACTTTTAAACACAATATTCTGGGAAAAATAAAAAAAATGGCCACCAAAAATATAGGTTTTACTAAACTTAATTCTCACTATATTTTAGAGAATTATGCTGTTTTTTTTTCTAATCTTACCTTTATTAACATTATAGTATAATGAGACTCATTTATTCATTCATTCAACATTCACATTATGCACCAATCTCTTGTAAATGTTAAGGATGCAATGATGAACAAGATAACCAGGGTCTTTGATGTCAAAGAGCCTACAATCTGGTGGGGAATTTAAACAATTCAATAAATAATTAAAATATACTATAATAAGTATTGTGAGGAAGAAATGTTGCAGGCTAAGGAAGTACACAGGAGAGATGCACAACCCAGTGTTAAATTATCAGAGACAGCTCCCTAGGGGAAGGTATATCTAAAAGACACCTAAAGTTAAGAATAAGTTAAGAATAAGCCAGATTAAAAGGATGGTATTGGGGTGTAGGGGGAGAGGAGGAAAGGTTATTTAAGGCTGGCACGTTTTAAGGCTTGTGAGAGAGAGATAGCTGCAATGCAGGCTTAAGAAACTTAAAGATTAACATGACTAGATTATACTACCAAATGGATGATAGTGGGAAAAAATGTACTTATATGACCTGTGTTAAGTTTTAGATCATAATTCAACAACCCTTCATGCTAAAAACTCTCAATAAATTAGGTATTGATGGGACGTATCTCAAAATAATAAGAGCTACCTACGACAAACCCACAGCCAATATCATACTGAATGGGCAAAAACTGGAAGCATTCCCTCTGAAAACTGGCACAATACAGGGATGCCCTCTCTCACCGCTCCTATTCAACATAGTGCTGGAAGTTCTGGCCAGAGCAATCAGGCAGGAGAAGGAAATAAAAGGTATTCAATTAGGAAAAGAGGAAGTCAAATTGTCCCTGTTTGCAGATGACATGATTGTATATCTAGAAAACCCCATTGTCTCAGCCCAAAATCTCCTTAAGCTGATTAGCAACTTCAGCGAAGTCACAGGATACAAAATTAATGTACAAAAATCACAAGCATTCTTGTACACCAATAACAGACAAACAGAGAGCCAAATCATGAGTGAACTCCCATTCACAATTGCTTCAAAGAGAATAAAATACCTAGGAATCCAACTTACAAGGGATGTGAAGGACCTCTTCAAGGAGAACTACAAACCACTGCTCAATGAAATAAAAGAGGATACAAACAAATGGAAGAACATTCCATGCTCATGGGTTGGAAGAATCAATATCGTGAAAATGGCCATACTGCCCAAGGTAATTTATAGATTCAATGCCATCCCCATCAAGCTACCAATGACTTTCTTCACAGAATTGGAAAAAACTACTTTAAAGTTCATATGGAACCAAAAAAGAGCCCGCATCGCCAAGTCAATCCTAAGCCAAAAGAACAAAGCTGGAGGCATCATGCTACCTGACTTCAAACTATACTACAAGGCTACAGTAACCAAAACAGCATGGTACTGGTACCACAACAGAGACATAGATCAATGGAACAGAACAGAGCCCTCAGAAATGATGCCGCATAGCTACAACTATCTGATCTTTGACAAACCTGACAAAAACAAGAAATGGGGAAAGGATTCCCTATTTAATAAATGGTGCTGGGAAAACTGGCTAGCCATATGGAGAAAGCTGAAACTGGATCCCTTCCTTACACCTTATACAAAAATTAATTCAAGATGGATTAAAGACTTATATGTTAGACCTAAAACCATTAAAATCCTACAAGAAAACCTAGGCAATACCATTCAGGACATAGGCGTGGGCAAGGACTTCATGTCTAAAACACCAAAAGCAATGGCAACAAAAGCCAAAATCGACAAATGGGATCTCATTAAACTAAAGAGCTTCTGCACAGCAAAAGAAACTATCATCAGAATGAACAGGCAACCTACAGAATGGGAGAAAATTTTTGCAACCTACTCATCTGACAAAGGGCTAATATCCAGAATCTACAATGAACTCAAACAAATTTACAAGAAAAAAACAAACAACCCCATCAAAAAGTGGGCAGAGGACATGAACAGACACTTCTCAAAAGAAGACATTTATGCAGCCAGAAAACACATGAAGAAATGCTCATCATCACTGGCCATCAGAGAAATGCAAATCAAAACCACAGTGAGATACCATCTCACACCAGTTAGAATGGCCATCATTAAAAAATCAGGAAACAACAGGTGCTGGAGAGGATGTGGAGAAATAGGAACACTTTTACACTGCTGGTGGGACTGTAAACTAGTTCAACCATTGTGGAAGTCAGTGTGGCAATTCCTCAGGGATCTCGAACTAGAAATACCATTTGACCCAGCCATCCCATTACTGGGTATATACCCAAAGGACTATAAATCATGCTGCTATAAAGACACATGCACACGTATGTTTATTGCGGCACTATTCACAATAGCAAAGAGTTGGAACCAACCCAAATGTCCAACAACGATAGACTGGATTAAGAAAATGTGGCACATATACACCATGGAATACTATGCAGCCATAAAAAATGATGAGTTCGTGTCCTTTGTAGGGACATGGATGAAACTGGAAAACATCATTCTCAGTAAACTATCACAAGGACAAAAAACCAAACACCGCATGTTCTCTCTCATAGGTGGGAATTGAACAATGAGAACTCATGGACACAGGAAGGGGAACATCACACTCCGGGGACTGTTGTGGGGTGGGGGGAGGGGGGAGGGACAGCATTAGGAGATACACCTAATGCTAAATGACGAGTTAATGGGTGCAGGAAATCAACATGGCACATGGATACGTATGTAACAAACCTGCACATTGTGCACATGTACCCTAAAACCCTAAAGTATAATAAAAAAAAAAAAAGAGATCAAGACCAAAAAAAAAAAAAAAAAAAATAGAAAAAGAAAAAAAAAAAGTTTTAGATCATACAGGGCCTTATCAATATTAATAAATCCAGGCTTCATTTTAAGAGGTAGGAGTTTTAACTACGGGGATTTCACAATGAGATATGCATTTTTTAGAGATCACTTTGGTGGTAGAGCAGTAAGCTGGGACCAGAAAGATGGAATGCAGAGTTATTAGTCTGGTGAAGAGGTTCAGGCAAGAGAAACTGGTGAGAAACTGATAAATACATGGGGATTGGTGATTGAAAAGGGGTCCCATGTAAATAAGATGGGTAAGTCAAGAGTGAGGCAGATGGCAACATTTGGAGAGAAAGAGATCAGAGTATGAGTAACACCTATTAGAGGAAAACGTTTGCTTGAATTGGAGGCATCTTTTTGATCTTCATGTAGAGATGTCTAGTAAAGAGGCAGCCACATATATATACTGGTCTGAAGGCTAACGATTCGTCATAGAGATGAAAGAGAATGTTTCTGCTGTCGCTCTATGAGTCCAGATGTGTGTAAGTGAACCAAATATATAATTGAGAAGTTGGAATGATAAAAGTTGAGAGAAATTGAATAAAGGAAAATATAGAGGAGAAAGGTGAATTGGGGTTGATTGGGAGAATATTACATACACATCGCAGGCTTGAAAGTCTCTTCGATATGTGACATCCAGGAACTGTTCTCTCTGAAAATGAGTGAGAATGCAAGGGAGAGAGCGAGTTGTAAAAATGAGACAGATGAATGAATTTATGGTTTCAGAGGTTGTGCATTTATGAGGAGTGATGTTGTCCAGGGTGTAGTTTAAGTCTCTAGAGATGAAAATGTCAAGAGACCAATGGTCTAGGGTGGTGAGTAAGCTATGACAGCCAGGAGTTTTGGATGAGTAAGGAATGATTGGGAGGTGAGTAAAAGGCAGCCATAGGGAGTTGAGACTTGTGTATGGGGTTTATTAATGAAGAACATGTCAATTGGTAATTTCCTCTGAATCATGAAGTTATGCTTCTTTTGATTTTAGTTAAATATGTTTTTTATGTATTATATACTCTGAATAAAATGTGGCAATCATATAGCATTATGAATATAGCAACTTTATAAGGCTATCTAGCTGGCATATTGATTTTCCCAGTAATTCTGAAAAATGGTATTTTGTGGTTTCTTTGCATATAAACAGAATCAGTGATTGTGGAAGAGTGAAATACACTCGCTGTGCTTTCTTAGATATAATATACATTTAAATTTGAATTTAGACCTTGACTCTTTCCTGTGCTTATACAGACAGGGTTTCCAGGGAATTACAGTTTTACACTTCTGAGACTTTGCTTGAGCAACTATATGCTCAGATACTCTATAGTTCTTATTTTGTAGGAATTATACAACTAAATTCTTAATTGCTATCTTAATTTTCTTGGAAGCAGTAAAATGTTCAGGCAGTCCTTAGTTTAGCTACTGCTGCTTTCAAGTTTGTGATCTCATGAAAAAGACAAAATACTTGGCTTCTGCAAGAGTCAGTTTCCTCAGTTTAAAATTGGGAGTATTAACAGTCGTTATCTAATAGAATATTGAGCACTAAAAAGGATTTCACTGTACTTGACCCATATACACAGCAATTTTTAGCTGCTGTCGTTACTATTATGGTTGTTGTGCATATTCGTGTCTTTCTAGGGGAAGATATATATTGCAACCATACCATTCTCCTGTTGTTTGTTTTTTAAAAATTTTGAATAATGCTTTGAAATTAGATAAATAAAAATTGTACTGCAAGGAGTGTCAATAAAGTTTAGTCAAGCAGGTAGAACTCTGCATTCAAACTCACAAACCATCAGCTAATCACATTTATGGTGGTTCTAAGGGGACAAACACTCACTTTTCTTAGGAGTATCAATTCAGCAAAACAAGAAATGTGATGGCAATTACCAGAAAAAATCTTGTACATTTATAATATGTTACTATTATTTAAATGAAAAAAGTTACATAAATGCCAGATAATACTTCAGCAACTTATGATTATATTGTAATGTGGTTTCTACAAAGTTTTGTATTTCTCCTAAATAAGGTTTCTATTCGTCATGCGAATGCTATAGACCTTAGGATTGGTGGATCTGCTGAAATTGCTGATGTAGAAATCAATCCTGTGAGTATGTTACTTATTTGTGTGATGAAACTCTGAATGTGGTGATTTTTATTTGTTATGTATTTCTAGTTAGCCCATTTATGTGAAAAATATTTTCCAATGTATAATTTTTAAAAATTACTATATATAAAGTTAAAAATTAATAAAAATTAATATACGTCATATAAATGTAAGTGATGAAACAGAATATTGAATGAAGATTTAGGAATTTAACACTGAATGTAAGGATCAGAACACTACCAGTACCATTAAAATCATCTTCATTATGGTCCTGTCCCTTATAAGAGATAACCACCTGCCTAAAATGACACCACATAAATATGGATATGAATGCTTTCATTGTTGATTGTTTAGTTGGTTTGTTTTTAAGCTTTATAACAAAGATGTACTATTTGTAGCCTTTGGTAAGTTACTTTTACTTAAATATTGTGTTTTCAACATTCACCTAAATTGTGTGTAATGGTATGTTAATCATTGTCGTACTGCATAATAGTTATTTGTGTAGACATACTATAATTTACATGATCATTCAGTTGTTCATCCCAATAGGTGTTTCCGGTTTTTTTTTAAACACAAAAACTGTAGCTGTGAATATTTATATGCTTATCTTCTGAGGTACACATACAAGAGGTTCTCTAGGAATGGAATTATTGAGACATAGAGTTAGGAGTGTGTTTAACTTCACAAGACTATTCCTAAAATGTCCTCTCTAATTTCCATTGCTCCAAATTCTATTATTCTACAAGTTACATTGTCAGATTTAAATTTTGCCAATCTATTGAGTATAAAATGATACCTCACTGTGGTATTGATTTGCATTTTCTGAACTAGAGTCACATTTGTTTTTGCATTATTGTATGTACCCTGAAAAATTTTCTTCTATAATTTATAGAGTGCACACACACACACACAAACACATACACCACTTTTTTGTTGTTGTTCTGGCTAGCCCTTTAGTGTTTAGATCTGGACTTACCTATTCAAAGAAACTTTCCTTGATTCTTCAAAGTAGGGCCCCCCATTGTGACATTTATAAGGTATTACAGAAAACTTATTCCCTGAGAACATCACCATCAGAGCAGTTGTCATATTATCTTGGGGCTATTTGTACTTTTGTTTTTTTCTCCCACTAGTACTGTTAACACCTACCACCATTCTGGTGTGGAACTAAATTGAGCAGAAATTGATGATAAAGAGGTCAGCTTGCTGCCTCAGGTAGGGGGCTCACTGCTAGTCTGCATTTAAATGGCATCACCAATATTCCAGTGTATGGCTTTAACTTATACTTTTATAACCTTTCTTTATTCAATGGTGAAGGCATAAGTCCAGGTAGACTGACAAATACTAAGTTAGCTTGTCCAAGGCTGTGGTGATTCCTGGAGGTTAAACTGTAGTATCCAGAGTGTTTTTTTGCATTACTATGGCATCCTTCCTTGAAGAATATTAGATAATATTGAGTCTTTTATCACTTTCTTTTCTCATCCTAAGGTCATTTTGGGCATGCTTTGCATGTTATGGTACAACTGAATAACTTATAGACTTTAATATATTTTATCAATATTCGCTTATTTTATAGCATTTTAGACATAGCTGACTTTAAAAAATAGTATTCACACATCACTAGATCTTTTTAGCTATACATTTATTAACTATACAGTAATGGCTAAGGCATTGACTGTGTGTCTTAATAACAATTAGGACATTTTACTCCAATGAGCACATATACAATGCTCATTTGCATATATGCTCATTTGAATGGCATAAGAAGAGTGATTATGTTTACATATACAAAACATCAAACTTTCATTTTCCATTTTGGATTTTACAAATTTTACATATACAACTGCATTGACATTTTACATGAAACAAATAGTAGCCATTCTACCTTCATACAGAATTCTCCTCAATACTAGGATGCTGTGGTCTCGACCTCCTTTAAATGTTGTATGTAATTCTTTCACTAAGAAACTCCATGGTATTTTAGTAACTCTACTACAAGGAGGAATTCTAAAGAGTTTTGTGATATAAACACGTGCCTTGTGTGTGAGCTACAGCTCAGATACACTTAATAAACCTTCCTTGTTTATTTAAGGTAGATGTCGAATAGGTGCTAGGGATACAAAAATGAATCACGCTAAGGCCCAGTAGAAGAGACACATAGGTAAATAAATACATAAGTAAATTATGTGATATCATAATATAAGTAAATATAAGAAACAGAATAGGTCCTGAGCACAGCATGATTAATTGCGGTTTATCCAACTGGGGTTTGAAGGATGTGTAATATTTTATTAGGCAATTTCAAGTTATAGAAAGGCTTTCCTGATAGAAGGGGCACCAAAAGGGTGAAGACACAGAAGGGTGAAGCATCAGGTATTGGCTGGAAATACCAAGTCACACAGCTTGCTGAAATATTAAGTGATAGGGTAAGAGTGGAGCTAGTTGAAGCTGGAACATGAGGCAGCAGAAGTCCATGGTAAGCTTTACGAGCCCTGCTAATGAGCTTGGACATGGTCCTGTACCATTAAATTTTAAAACAAGAAGTGATATGATCAAATTCTTAATTAGTTTAAATATGGCTTCATTATGAAGGGGAGAGTTTGAGAAAAGTAAAAATCTAGAAACTAAATGAAAAGTGATGATTTACTAATTTCATACAGTTATAATATGGACAAGAGGTGAAGAAAGGGGAAGAATTAATAGGATTTATTAACATTACATGTAGGAGGCATAGAGGAGGTGGGGTAGAGGAAGGAAAATGTGACTAATTTTTATAGGGTTCTGCTTTGCAGTTAATAATTTCCTTGATAAACATAACATTGCAAGTTTTAGTTTACATTTTCATAAACTATTATTCTATTTTCTAATTATTTTTATTTTTTAAATTTTAGGATGTATTTAATTTCAGTGGCGCCTATGTTGGTGGTACCCAGATTATTCCATTTGTAATAAAAAACAAAGGTATAACACGTGCCAGAGTGGAGTTTAATCTAAAAGACTTTCCAGATTTTTCAATGGATCTTAAAGACAAATCAGGTATATATTTTGTATATAATGGTATTATTGTAAAAGGAAAACAGTTTTAAATTGCCCTGTGGTATAATTTCTAAAACTAATTCAATCAAGGGAAGTTCTTCCTAAATGTTTTCAATGACCACTGCATGTTTTCTTATACTCTGTAACTCATGGTTTTATTTGTAGAAATACATCATTATTAATATCAAACCACTTTGAGTAATACATGAAATGTAACCGTTCTTATTAGTGTGTTAAATATGTAAGTTAAGTATGTTATATATAAGTATATGCCTTAAATGAACATAAAATTATGAATTGTTTGTTTTAATTGCTCAGTAATTTTAGATAAATGTCTTTGGGGAGCTATCTCTATATGTTTACTCATGTATTAGATATCTTGATGTTAAATTAGACTTAAACAAAATATGCATTTTTATAAGTGCATTTTATCTATTTACTCCACAGGTTGTCAAAATAAGACCTGTGAACCAAATATGAGCCATCACCTGTTTTTATAAATAAGGTTTTATTAGAACACGCACAGATCCATTTGTTTGTATAATGCTTATGGCTGCTTTTATGCTATACTGGCAGAGTTGAATAGCTGTGATAGGAACCATATGTCTCACAAAGCTTGAAATATTTACTATCTGGATTCTTACAGAAAGTTTCTTAATCATTGGTTTAGTCATTTGTTATTCATTAAATATTTGTTGAATTACAGGCAAGATAGTAGCATTTGAGTCCATAAAAATAAGTAAGACATCTTACATATCCCCAAAAAGTGAAAAGTAAGTATATCAGTGAGGTAATGGATATGCATTTGTATTATTTACGGACTCTTTGAGGCATCAAAAGAGATCTGACTCTTCCCTGATCAATTTTCACTGGAAAGGGAGTCTCCTAGCTGTTCTGGGACCTAAGATTTAGTTAATTACTTGACCTTGCCCTTTATTACTATTTATATTCATCTGAGTATGACTGTAACACTTCTTGAACTTTGGAGTTATTTTTTAATGAGTTTACTGTAACTGTTTTGCCAATTGAATATATATTCCATGTATAGATAGCAATTTTGCTAATTAGAATCTTGGTATTTAGAACAATTTTTTACTGAGCATCTTCACAAAGCCCTGCACAAATATTTTAGAAATTGACTTTTGATTGTTATGAATATATGTACTTTTTCACCTCTTACAGAAGAATTTAAAGACCCTGCAATTCCTTATATATATTCTTTGGAATTAGAGGAAAATACATCTCTGGAATGTAGCATAACATTTTCTCCCAAAGAAGTAAGTTCAGTTTTCTATTCCTCATATTACTGCAATTATGGGTATTCCTAACCAATAACCTATTAAAGATCACCCAAGATCTATCTGTAGAGGGTTTTTCTTTCTGACTTGTAAGTATGCCTGGGTATACCTTAATTCAGTAAAACATTACTGGAGGGTTTCGCTCATGCTGCAGAGTGCCTGAAGAGGAGCGGAGGTCATGTACAGGGGACCTATCATTGTGTGGTCTTTGTTGTACTATCTAGAAAATTCAAGATATTACACATTTTGAAGGAGAGGAAAGTTATATTCCAGGCAGTTGGTGCTTTGTACTTACATTGAGTTGTGTATGTTCTGTGAACCACTATCTGAAATTGTCAAAGACATATTGTGAAGATTTAAGAGGAGTTGCTATGATATTGGCTCCTTTTTTATTGTACCCCTTGATGTTTAGTGATTTAAAAACAAGAGCAAACAAAAAGACAAAAAACTATTCTGAAATGTGCCCAGAAGGAAGGGAGACCACTGGTCAGGTTTCAGGAGCCAACTCTGGTAGGCTTTTGCTTCATAGATTCTCTAACAGAAGTGCCCAAGGAGAGAGCTTCTCTCTACACATGATACGAAAGTGCATATAGCCCTGTAATCCTAGCACTTTGGGAGGCTGAGGCTGGCGGATCACCTGAGGTCAAGAGTTTGAGACCAGCCTGGCCAACATGGCAAAACCCCATCTCTACTAAAAGTACAAAAATTAGTGTGGTGGCAGGCGCTTGTAATCCCAGCTACTCAGGAGGCTGAGGCAGGAGAATCGCTTGAACCCGGGAGGCAGAGGTTGCAATGAGCCAAGATCGCGCCATTGCACTCCAGGCTGGGCAACAAGAGTGAGATTTCATCTCAAAAAACAAACCCACCAACCAACAAACAAAAAAACAAAAAACTGCATATTGGTGTATCCTTCCAAGCAAGACTCAAACTTCTATACGGCAATCAGAGTATAAGATTCTTATGTCAAAACTTTTTTTAATACTCCAACATAGCTAGATTGATTCTACCCAATAGGTATAGATTAGAATTAAGAGAAAATAACTAACAACACAATAAAATTGTATTGAATGCTACTAAATACTATCTTTAATAATCTAATTTTTGGTAATGTTATTTTTACTGAGATTAAATTTTATTTCAGGAACAATATAAGCTGTTATTTGGCTTTCAGGTGGAAAAAATAGTTTGAGGATGAGTTTGAATATTGGAAAATGATAAAGATTAATTTTGCTATTTTGAAGTTCAGTACTTCAGTTGGGATAAGATAATGTTGAATAGAAAAACATCTTTGTCTTGTTTCTGAGAGCATATATCTTACACCTTTAAATATAAGGTTAGCAACAGTTATCTTTTTTAAAAAATTTCCTTTATTAGGTCGAGGAAGTTTCCTTTTATAGTTTATTGAGTATTTTGATTTTGAAAGACCTAGATTTTGTTAATTTTATTATCCACTTTGATGGTCATGTGTTTGTCTTTTATTCTATTAATATAGTATATTGATTGATTTTTTAATGTTAAACCAACCTTTCATTGTGGAATAAATCTCACTAGATCATAAGATATAATTCTTTTTATATATTGCCAAATTCAATTCCCTAGTATTTTGATGAAGGCTTTTGCATCTATACTTGTAAGGAACATTGGTCTATAGTTTGTTAGCCTTATTGTTTTTTTTCTTCTGATACCTTTGTTTTCAATATCAGGCTAATATCGGCTTCTTAGAATGAATTATAGAGTGGTGTCTCCACTTCTATTTTGGCAGAATTTGTGAAGGACTGAATTACTTAAATTGGTGTTATATTTCATCATTGAAGTCATCTAGTCTTCAGCATTTTTTTAAAAAATATTAATTTTAAACTAGTTATTTAAAGAACATACCTCGAAATAATAAGAGCCATCTGTGACAAACCCACAGCCAACATCATACTGAATGGGCAAAAGCTGGAAGTGTGGCCCTTGACAACCAGCAAAGACAAGGATGCTCTCTCTCACTACTCCTATTCAACTTAGTATTGTAAGTCCTGGCCAGAGCAATCAGGCAAGAGAAAAAAATAAAGGGCATCTAAATAGGAAGTCAAATTATCCCTGTTTTCAGACGACATGATTCTATAGAAAATCCCATAGTCTCAGCCCAAAAGCTCCTTAAGCTGATAAACAACTTTAGCAAAGCTGCAGGATACAAAATCAGTGTATAAATCACTAGCAATTTTTTTTTTTTTTAGATGGAATCTCACTCTGTCGCCCAGGTTGGAGTGCAGTGGTGCAATCTCAGCTCACTGCAAACTCCACCTCCCCTATTCAAGTGATTCTCCTGCCTCAGCTTCCCGAGTAGCTGGGAGTACAGGCGTGTGCCACTACGCCCGGCTAATTTTTGTATATTTTTTTTAGTAGAGATGGGGTTTTGCCATATTAGCCAGGCTCGTCTCGAATTCCTGACCTCAGGTAATCCGCCCACCATGGCCTCCCAAAATGTTAGGATTACAGGTGTGAGCCACTGCACCAGGCCAAAAACCACTAGAATTTTTGTACACCAACAACCAAGCCAAGAGCCAAATCAGGAATGCAATTTAATTCACAATTGCTACAAAAGAATAAAATATCTAAGAATATAGTTAACCAGGGAGGTATATTTCTTCCCAAAAGAAGGGAAATGTGTATTCGTGTCCATACAAAGACTTTTATGTGAATGCTCTTAGCAGCATTATTCACAATAGCTTAAAAGTAGAAACAACCCAAATGTCCATCACCTGATAAATAGATGAACACAATGTGGTATATCCATACACTAGAAAATTATTTGGCAGTATAAAGGAACAAATTGCTGGTAAGTCCTGCTAGATGAATAAACCACAAAAATGTTATTTTATGTGAATGCAACTAGATATAAGAGAGTACATTTTGTATGATTCCATTTATGTGAAATTTCCAGAAGAGAGAATCTATAGAGTACATCAGTGGTTACCTGGAGTTAGGCAAATTGGCATGAAGAAGCTCTTGGGGTTGATGGAAACATTCTAAAACTTAATTATGGTGATGATTGCACAATTCTATAAATTTACTAAAAACCATTGAATTGTACCGTTTTGGTGAAATATATCTCAATACAGCGGTTAGAAGTGTAAAAAATTACTAATGTAATCTGTTTGCTGTTATAGGTCTGTATTTATAAAATGTTCTGTTTCTTCTTGAGAAATTTCATCTAAGTTACCTAATTTATTGCCATACATGTGTTAATGGTGTAATTCTTTTTGTTTCTGTAAGGTAGGTAATAATTTAGTTCCTTCTTTCATTCTTGATTTTATAAAATTGAGCCATCTCTCTTTTTATCTTGGTCAGCATATCTAAAGATTTGTCTGTTTTGATGATATTTTCAAGATCCAACTTTTGGTATTTCTGATTTGCTGTATTATTTTTTGATTCTTTATTTCATTTATTTCCACTTCATCCTTTATTATTCATTTTTTTCTGTTTTATTTGATCTTCTATTCTTATTTTTAAGTGTGAAATGTTAGGGCATTGATTTGAGATATTTAACTTTTTAAATATAGGTTTTACAGCTACATACTTTCCTCTAAATACTGTTTTACATTTACCCCAAAAGTTTTGATATGTTTTATTTTCATTTTTACTCTTCAAAATGTTTTGCAATTTCTCACATAATTTATTTTTCACTTATTAGTTAATTGGTATGTCTTGTTTAATTTCCGCATATTTGTGCATTTACCTAGTTTGTTTCTCTTATTGATTTCGAAAATAATTCCCTTATAGTTAGAGAACACACTTTAATTCATTTAAATCACTTTAAATTTGTTGCAGCTTGTTTCATGACACTCTGTAGGTTATTTAACTATGTTGCAGTAAGTCTAAAACAACTAATGATTACATCTGGATATGTATGGGTATGTTTGTGTGTGTGCACAAGGGTGCAATGGTGAAAGGGGAATGCTCATTATTTTAAAAATAAACTTTGTAAGAGTATTTTTTCAAACATGTATTCTTATTATTCTGATTTTTAAAAACCCTCTAAATAAAAAGAAACTAAGTAATTCTTTTCTCACAAGTTAATATTCTGATAAATTAAGGTATGTCATTCACCTATATAATGTTTATATCTCACATGTACATAGAAGTATGCAGACATACACACGCGCACACACACACACACGCACACACTTTCAACAAGAGAAAAACCTAAATATTCTGCAGTAATTTACAGGTTTTTAAAATTATGTTAAGGCCAAGTTTATATGTTATTCTAATAAGTCTATGTTGTGATTTTATATTTTCATATAATTGAAATGTATATAAAACATTTTACTTAAGGATCATTGAAAATTGGAAAAATCTATAATGCAATTTAAGTATCTTACATGACTTTTTTGGAGAATATATTATATATAATATATTTAGACAATAGTTCACTAACATTGTCAGCAATTTAAAAAGTTCTAAGTATTTCTTAATGTTTAGGATTCTAGAAATTGATTATAAAATTAAAATTAATTATATATATTTAAATTTCTGTGGAGTGCCACACTTTGCTTAGATTCTGAATCATTCTACGTTAACTGGGTATTTTAAAGGAAGATTTACTTAGTGTATTGGAGTGTAATTCACTTCAATAATGAGAAGAACATATAAAATCCTGCAGAGACAGCACACCCTTTGAGAATTTGTTCTATAAATCTGTGCCAGTAAGGCAGATTGATTATCTGGTTTCCAGTCATCTCAAATGTCCTTCACTATATTTATTGCTAGGTGTAAGTTGTCTATCTTTGTGCACGTGTCAAAATGTAAATAGCAAATTGATGCTCTCTTGGTTGACCTATGTATCAGGAAAATGTGAAATCAACAATACACGATTGATTTATTGTTAGTTGTAAACCTTCCTTTCCTACACTGCATCAGGTTTGAGCACAACCTGAAGTGCTAGTAGTCAATTGCAGTTGTATTTGGCATTTTCAAATGGATTTGTTTATTTTCTGTAAGTCACTCAAGCTCCTCCTTTTCTTGTGGGCTACTGACGTGTCTTCTTGGCCAATATATAGAGTTGTGCTTCCTATATGGTAGTCACTACCTACATGTGGCTGTTTGAATTAAAGCTTCAATTTATTAAAATTAAGCCCAACAGAAATGTTGCTTCTTTATCACAATACCTACATTTCACGTTCTGTAGATTCACATGTGGCTATTGTACAATGCAGAGCATTTTCTTCGTGACAAAGTTTCACTGGACAGCACTAGTATAGATCTTTCCCTATTATTACTCTTATTTTTCCTGCTGCTATGACCCAGGTTCTGCCCTGAAGCACAGGCTGGTTCATCTTTAGTGCCTTAGTTACTCTGCATCTCTTTGCAACTTTCATCTTTGTTGCTCTGTATTTTCCCTGCAGTTTTTGAATGTGAGGGACAATTGTTCATGCTTTTTATTTTTCCCACTAGCCTTGATCTGCGATTTAAGGATATGCAGAACCTTGGGTAAACCTTTCATAATGGTTATTCTAGATTTACAATCATTCTTACGGGAAGCTAAGAATAATTCCTCGAGGATTAAAGGAAAGGACATTTGAATGACACCTGCTCCTTTTCAATTCATAAACATGTCTGTCTACCAACACTGGACTGGGTACTGAAATCTGATTTCGTTAGAATATCCTTTTCAATTTGAGGTATTCCTGTCTTTGAATGACAACATCTGGGAAGTCACTTAAAATAGCACATATCACAAAACGTTCAAAGTTTTCCTTCCTCATTGAATACCTCAGTGATTTTATAACGATAGGGCTCGTCTTTTCTTTCAATGTGTCACTTAGTTTCTGTGTAAAAGATAAGTCTTGTACTCTTGCAGTTTTGTTGAAGGGAGAAACTTCCATGGGTGAAGGAATCATGGAACCTCCTTCTGTGTAATTATAGACCTACTTTGGATAAAAGTAGGCATTCTGTGTAATTATAGACCTACTTTGGATAAAAACATATTTTATGCAAATTGTGTGTGAAGATGTCAGTTAAGAGAAGACAAGTCGAGTATGACTTTTCACCTATACATACTTGACAATCAGAGAAGGCAGGGATTAACCCTTAGCCTTGTGAATTCACCACACAGTTTTAGAAAAATTGTATGTTTCAGGAGGTAGAAAGGCTTCATACTTAAAAGAGACAGTTAAGGGCTGAGATGAGTACATTGAATTATCTTGATAATTACCAACAGTCATTATCATTGACAGTCACCAACAATCATCAACAAAGACAGCATCAGACATTTTAAAATAGAGCCCTCAGTCTGGTCCTGTGTTAAACCTATCCCATAACTTCAGCTTTCCACTCCTATCATCCCTAACTTTGTGACCCAGCACTAGACTCGAAGACAGACAGTGAAGACTCAAGCCCCAGTAACTGTCGACTCAATTCATCATGACTCAGATTCCTCTTTATTTCAGTCATTCTCCTAAATTGGAGCATCCTGTGAATAGCTTCTCTTCCCTGTCAGCTCTGATTCCCCTCACACTTAGCTTCCCTTCCCACTTAGCTTCCCTTCCCTTTTTCTCTGCCCTCTAGTGTCCCTACACTTCTATAAGTCCTCTGTATTTTTCTGGGCTTCCTTTTTCTTCATGATTTCTTCTTATTGGGAACCTGGCTATCTCAATAGCACTGTTTTTTAAAATAGCATTTCCTGTGAATCTTGCTGTGGGTCTAGAAGTGATCCTTTCTGGAGGCCTTGTTCCCTGGGGTGATTTTTCTAGAGGATCCTTATCTGTTAAAAATGCCTGCTTCTGGCTGGGTGTGGTGGCTCATGCCTGTAATCCTAGCACTTTGGGAGGTCGAGGTGGGTAGATTACCTGAGGTCAGGAGTTCGAGACTAACCTGGCCAACATGGTGAAACCCTGTCTCTACTAAAAATACAAAAAATAGCCGGGCGTGGTGACGCTCACCTGTAATCTCAGCTACTAGGGAGGCTGAGGCAGGAGAATCGCTTGAACCCAGGAGGAGGAGGCTGCAGTGAGCCGAGATCACACCACTGCACTCCAGCCTGAGTGACAGAGTGAGACGCTGTCTCAAAAAATAAATAAATAAATAAATAATTTTAAAAAGCCTGCTTCTTTGAACTTTGTATTGTGTGAGTTTGCCAGTTCCCATCTGTGAAATCTCTGGTGGGTGGTCTCTTGTGAATAGTCATCTCCAGACATGCTCCTGGTCACTGCCAGCCAGACTCATGGTGTATCCGGTACCCTACTCATCTCATTTTCTGAGTGATTTCAGTATCCACATGGAGGTTTATCCAGAACCCTGGCCTCGCACTTCCTTTTTCTTCACATTTCTATTGATGTGGAAGAAACTAAGTGACACATTGAAAGAAAAGATGAGTCCTATCATTGTAATTTTCCTTTTCTTCACATTTCCAGTCCCCTCAGCTTCTGTTAAAGACTAATGTCCATCCAGCAATCAGATGAAGATGACAGTTTGGGAAACATACTCTTTAGCAGTATTTGACTTCAAAATATGAGTCCATATTATTAATATAGAAAAAAGCCTTAAAAATAAAATAATAGACTAAAACAATAGTAATATTATAATATATATGATATTAATAATCAAATTAAGAAACAAAGCAGATGAACCAGAAGTGGAAAAATAAAAATGAGACACAAAATATAACCAGCTGCTAAGGATTAAATGCTAAGATTCCAGGGAAATAAGATCAAGCAAAGTTGTTGTTTTTTCTTATCTATGAAATATCAAAACAGGTTGTATTTGAACATGAAATACTACATCTTTATGCAATTTATTCCTTGATGTCTGCATGCTAGTACCACTGCAGAAATAGATTATCATGGGAATCGGTTGCTTGCTGTTTTGACAAAAGCAAAACAGGAAAATAACATGAGCAGTATTTTAGGCTTCTATATTTTGGTTATAAGAATGGACTGTACCTAAGATTCTATGACAGAAAATGGAATTGGCAGTGGTATGGCCAGTTAAATATAAATAGAAACCCAAGTGTTTTGCCTATTAGGGCAATATGAATGACTAGAGCTGAACATATGCACTTTATAATATTCAGCTCATTTTATTTAAAACTGTTTAGATTGTCAGCACTGAGTTTATGAGTATAGCACAGCACTAGATATATGTACCTCTGAACCCATCAATGCTTGTTGTCATGATCTTGGAGGTTTTGGCATGTGAGAAGTACTATTATTCTTCCCTTTTCACATTTAAAATATTCACATTCTTGCCTGTTTTCTACCTCCCACCTCTAGGAGTTTACCAAGGTACCATGGAGTAACAGGGTTGACCGTCTTAATATTTTTTAAACATAAATAATATAAGGTTTTGGTAAAAAAAAAAATCAACACAAAGTTTAAAACATGTCATTAGAAAAAATGAATTTTTAAATTATCTGTAATGTAACTTGAAATGCAATAAGAATTTTCTCATACATATGTAAATATTTTAGCATTAATATTACTTCCATAGCATTTTCAGCTTTAGTATAGATCAATTTTATTTTTATCAATTTAAATTTCTAATAAATTATGTAATTTATAATTTTATTTCCAAAATTGAGATTTGAATCTAGAGCGATAATAATGGTATTCTCTTTGAATTAACCCTTTTTTATATGGTTGATAGTAATGTCTTTAATCTCATTTTTTATTTTAGTTATTCATGTCTCTCATTTGTTTACTGTCAGACTAGTTTAAAGTTTTGTCTTTTTTTTTTTTTTTTTGAGACGTATTCTTGCTCTGTTGCCCAGGCTGGAGTGCAGTGGCACGATCTCGGCTCACTGCAAGCTCTGCCTCCCAGGTTCACACCATTCTCCTGCCTCAGCCTCCTGAGTAGCTGGGACTACAGGTGCCCGCCACCACGCCTGACAGTTTTTACGTGTTTCTGATGTTTCTGTGGGGCCATGGACATTTGGAGCTGCCTGTTTACCATTTGGCTGAAGCCAACCTTTTTAGTTTTGATAGAACCCCCAAACATGAAGTTCGACTGTTTCTTTTCTCTTTGATGCAGACTCTGTTTTCATCTAGACTAGACCACATATTCTTTTTTTCAAAATGAGGGGCTAGCACTATATAATTGCAAATATATTTTGTAGCTCTGAGTGTTAATTGTTTTATGATTCACCTGCCTAGGTGCCGATATTGTCAGTCCATTTCAGGTTTTGAATCCAGATGTATAAAAATCAGAGCCAAGGAGTTCACTTTAACTTTTTTAAAAATACAAATATTTTTTGTATTTTTAGTAGAGATGGTGTTTCACTGTGTTAACCAGGATGGTCTCGATCTCCTGACCTTGTGATTCACCCGTCTCAGCCTCTCAAAGTGTTTTGTCATTTTAAAAATATTTTTAAGCAACTTTTTGTTTTATTGATTGTTATGATTTCTCTTGATATTCTCATTTTGTGTATACATTATTTTCATGATATTCTTTTGTTCTTTTGTACGGTTTCCTTTAGTTCTATGAACATATTTAAGACAGTGGCTTTAAAGTCTTTTTCTAATAAGTCCTATGGCTGGGGTTCTTCATAATCTTTGTTTTATTTTGTTTTTGGTTATTGAAAACTGGACATTTGAATATTATAATATGGTAACTCTGTACATCAGATCATCCTCCTTTGCCTGGGTTTACTCTTCTTGCTTATTGAAGGCTGTAGCCATCCATTTGTTTATTGACTTTTCAAAACTATTATTGCAAAGAATACATTCTTTGCTATGCATGGTCACCGAAGTGTCTCTTCCTTTAGCTGGTGTTGAGTAGTGTTTTGAGATGTATTTCCTTGACTGCCAGGAACTAAAATAATCAGACACATAAAAACACCTATCATAGTCTTTTTGGATAGAGTGTCCTGAGGCACTTCTTCAGCAGTTAGTGAGGTGGTTTACAACAATTTCTTAGTTTTTATTTACCGCTTCCACTTAGCCTAGAGTCAGACAAAGATGAAAGTTTAGCATCTTCTCAGGTATTTTCTGAGCACATGTCTGAGTATTCTTGATGCTTTCTAAATTCTCCAGGGCACTTTTAAATGCCTTAATTTCTCCAAAAGCTCCCCTACTTTTATTTCCAGACTTTAGGTAGTGTTTGCATGTCTCAACAATAATATTCCGTCAGGTGGCTTTGGGTTTTTTGTTTATCTTACAATATTTTTGAACAATTTTACTGCTTTTCTGCCTTGAGTGAGTTCAAAGATAGGCAACACATGGCAAGCACCTTGCATCAGTCCTTCATGTATCCCCAAGAAGGTTAGAGGAGACAAACACAATAATTTCTGAATGAAGTCTGTTCTGTTTCATCAAAAACCAGGTACCTTTGTTTAACTTCCTTGTAGATTGTGGGTATTAGACCTTTGTCAGACGGGTAGGTTGCAAAAATTTTCTCCCATAGAACAGGTTGCCTGTTCACTCTGATGCTAGTTTCTTTTGCTGTGCAGAAGCTCTCTAATTTAATTAGATCCCTTTTATCAATTTTGGCTTTTGTTGCAACTGCTTTTGGTGTTTTAGTCATGAAGTCTTTGCCCATGCCTGTGTCCTGAATGGTATTGCCTAGGTTTTCTTCTAGGGTTTTTATGGTTTGGGGTTTTACATTTAAGTTTTTAATCCATCAAAAGATATGAGCAGACACTTAAGACATTTATGTGGCCAGCAAGCATTAAAAAAACCTCATCATCACTGGTTAGTAGGGAAATGCAAATCAAAATTACAATGAGATACTATCTGACGCCAGTCAGAATGGCAATTATTAAAAAGTCAGGAAACAATAGATGCTGGTGAGGCTGTGGAGAAATAGGAATGCTTTTACACTGTTGGTGGGAGTGTAAATTAGTTCAACCATTGTGGAAGACAGTGTGACGATTTCTTAAGGATCTAGAACCAGAAATACCATTTGACCCAGCAATTCCATTACTGGGCATATACCCAAAGGATTATAAATCTTTCTACTATAAAGACACATGCACACGTATGTTTATTGCAGTCCTATTTACAATAGCAAAGACTCAGAACCAACCCAAATGCCCATGAATGATAGACTGGATAAAGAAAATGTGACACATATACACCATGGAATACTATGCAGCCATAAAAAAAAATGAGAGCATGCCTTTTGCAGGGACATGGTTGAAGCTGGAAGCCATCATCCTCAGCAAACTAACACAGGAACAGAAAACAAACACCACATGTTCTCCCTCATAAGTGGGAATTGAACAATGAGAACACGTGGACACAGGGAGGGGGACAACACACAGTGGGGCCTGTTGGTGGTCGGGGGGCATGGGGAGGGATAACATTAGGACAAATATCTAATGCATGCGGGGCTTAAAACCTAGATGACGGGTTGCTAGGTGCAGCAAACCACCATGGCACACATATACCTACGTAACAAACCTGCACATTCTGCGCGTGTATCCCGGAACTTAAAATAAAAACTTAAGTTAAAAAAATAAAGAAAACAGGTACCAGGGTCTTGCACTGGGGAATGAAGGCTGCTAGCCTCAAGTCAACTGCTGAGTCAGAGGGAGTGGAACAAGGGCAAGTAAAAGTGCCACAAAGCTTTCCTACTATTTTTAAGTTGTTTTTTTTTTTTTTGATTCAGTGTTCACTTGATTGCTGTAAACTTTTGACTTTTTTCCAGTTCTGACAACATGGTTCCTGACAGTTTTTACGTGTTTCTGATGTTTCTGTGGGGCCATGGACATTTGGAGCTGCCTGTTTACCATTTGGCTGAAGCCAACCTTTTTAGTTTTGATAGAACCCCGAAACATGAAGTTCGACTGTTTCTTTTCTCTTTGATGCAAACTCTGTTTTCATCTAGACTAGACCACATATTCTTTTTTTCAAAATGAGGGGCTAGCACTATATAATTGCAAATATATTTTGTAGCTCTGAGTGTTAATTATTTTATGATTCACCTGCCTAGGTGCTGATATTGTCAGTCCATTTCGGGTTTTGAATCCAGATGTGTGAAAATCAGAGCCAAGGAATTCGCTTTAACTTTTAAAAAAATGTGCATACACTAAAAGTCTCTTTCTAATATATGAACAATTAACAAATGTATACAATTGGGCAAACAATACCAAAACCAATATAGAGAACAGTTGCATCGCCTTCTGTACATTTTTCTTGTGTGTATTACTATAGGCCGTGAAGGGTACTAGGCAAATGAGGGGGAGGTATCGATGGTTAATGGGTACAAAAACATAGTTAAAAAGAATGAATTAAGACCTAGTATTCATCCTCTCCTCCACCTCCAGTCCATGGCAAACACTAAATTGAATTTGACCCCATAATTTTGCCTTTTATAGAATGCCATATAGGTGAAATCATAAGGTACTCATAAGGTAATCAGGAGGTTTTCAGTCTGACTTCTCTCACTTAGCATAATAAATTTGAAATTCATCCACATTATTATATGCAACAGTAGTTCATTCTTTTATTGTTGAAAAGTAAGTTTGTTATTCATTCACCATTTGGAGAACATTTGGATTATTTTCAGTTTTTGGCAATAATGAATAAGTTGTATGAATAAGTTTCACTTCTCTTGGGTTAAACACCTAAATTTGGGAGTCCTGAGCTTTATGTGAAATATATAGTTAACTTTCTAATAATGAAGAAACTTGTTTTTCAAAGTAACTATAAAATTTTGCATGCTCATCAGCAATGTATGTGTTTTACGTGTTCACGTGTTATTTTTGTTTAAGCAATTGTGATAGGCGTGAAGTGATATCTCATATGGTTTCAATTTGCATTTCCTTAGTATGAAACATCTTTCCATGTGCTAATGTGTAATTTGTATAGCTTCTTTTCTGAAGTGTCTTTTCAAATATTTCACCAACTTTTTTCATTAGTTCATTTTCTTAAATTGAACTTTGTTCTTTATGTACTTTGGATACAAGATAGATTTTTTGTGAGAAATGGGTTTTTGACTTATACTTTTATTAATAATGTCTTTTAAAATAACAGATTAAACAATTGATACTGTACAATTTAATTGCTTTTTAATAGATGGTTGCTTTTGTATTTAAGAATCTTTGCTTACCCAAGGATTACAAGGATTTTTTTTCCTATGATTTCTTCCTAAAAATTTACTGCTTTGGATTTTATATTTAAAATCTGGTTCATTTTGAATGAATAAGAATTATTTTAAAAATTTATTTTTATTTTTTTGAATTATTTTTGAACTCATTAAAAATGAACCATCTTTTTTTAAAAAATGTAGTTCAATGTCTCAGGATAATTTAATTTTTTAAAACTGCTTTTT
Source organism: Nomascus leucogenys (assembly GCF_006542625.1). Lineage (NCBI taxonomy): Eukaryota > Metazoa > Chordata > Mammalia > Primates > Hylobatidae > Nomascus > Nomascus leucogenys. The sequence goes on from NW_022097537.1 coordinate 27,060, forward strand.
AAAAACTGCTGTTTGGCTAAATAAATAGTATCCCATATTTCCCAAAGCAAAAATTAACAAGTATAATGTATTTTTTTTCTATCAGGTGAAAGTAGTTGAATTTATCATTCAAGTTCAGATTAATTTCTTTGAGTCTTCAAAGCTCTACACTAAATATTTGTCCAGTTCTCCTTCGAATCCAAAAACAGTACCACTTATCCGACCATGTTACGTTCAAGCTACTGGTATGTACTATAAAATAATCAATTGGTGTGGGTAGCCCAAAGATTTACACTTAAGTGTCTAAAAGATAAAAAATAGAATATGCTATTTATTTTTCATAAATGGAAATATTAGAAAATAAAATTTTAAGAGGATTCCTTTGTGTGTCACTTAAATTGAGTCTATGAGATTGAATGTTGATAAACAGCGCAGATATAATATCTGGCAAGCAACTTGCTAAAAAAAGAGAATAGAATTAAAATCAGGCAAATTTAGTACATTATTGTGTGTTCAATTTTAAGTAATTAAGACAAAATATAAATCATTAAAATATTACAAAATGCATTTAATATAAAATAAAATAATAAGAATTTTGTTTAAGAACATACCTCTATTCCAAAGGGATGGGTTACTAAAAGACTAAGTACATGAAAAGATGAAGTATTTTACAAATTTGAAAGTTTTGCTGAATATTTATCTACTCATTTTCTTAAATATTAAAAGATAAAAACTGATGTACTCTGCAAATTACATTTTTGCAAGTTGGCTTTGCTTTCAATTATATATGTGTATTTTTCATGAAAAGAAAAGAAGTCTATATTTTGTTTTTATAGTTCTGATATTAAGTTAAATTGTCATTAATTGTAAAATAGGGAGTATCGTATCAGTTAATAATTGCATTTGGTAACTAGTAAGAGAGGTCTCACAAAAATAGCATGCACATGATAAAAATATTTTACTCTCATTTAAAATCCAGAATTAGGAATTCCACAGCTGATATGGAGGCTCAATGAAGTTAAAGTTTTTCCCTTTGAATTAAGAATTTCTTTTGGAAAGTAATCATCATCTAATATTGCTTCCTGAATTAGGTAGATAAGCTTTCAAAACATTTACTTGTTTGAAAATCAAAAATTAAGATAGCATTGTTAAAGGAAATTGGAAAATGTAGAAACAAAAATATCTGAAATTCAAATATTTAGTGTTCTTAGTATTTTGATACCATTTTTGTTCCATACGTCGCTTTTGTTAATGTATTTTTTTAATATGCTTGTGATCTTACTGCTTATGCTAAGGTGAAACCAGCTCTGTTTCATTTTATTTTTTAATTTTTAATTTTTGGGGGCACATAGTAGGTGTATATCTTTATGGGGTAAATGAGATGTTTTGATACTGGCATGCAATGGTTAATAATCACATCATGGAATATGGGGTATCCATCCCATCAAGCATTTACTTTTTGTGTTACAAACAATTCAGTGATACTCTTGGTTATTTTTAAGTGTATAATTAAATTCTTATTGACTGTAGTCACCCCATTGTGCTAGCTAATACTAAGTCTTATTCATTCTTTCTGATTATGCTTTTGTACCGATTAACCATCCCCTCATCCTGCCCCTCATCCACCTACTGCCCTTCACAGCCTATAGTAACCATCCTTCTACTCTCTATCTCCATGAGTTCAATCATTTTCATTTGTAGATCCCACAAATAACTGAGAACATGTGATGGTTGTCTTTCTGTGCTTGACTTATTTCATTTAACATAATGACCTCCAGTTCCATTCATATTGTTGCTAATGACAGGATCTCATTCTTTTTATGGATAAATAGTACTCCATTATGTATCTGTAGCGCATTTTCTTTATCCAGTAATCTGTTGATAGAATCTTAGGTTGCTTTCTAATTTGGCTATCGTGAACAGTGCTGCAACAAACATGTGAGTGCAGATATCTCTTTGATATACTGATTTCCTTTCTTTTGGGTATATGCCCAGCATGGGATTGCTGGATCTTATGCTAGTCTTTTTTGTTTTTGTTTTTGAGGAAACCTCAAACTTGTCTCCATAGTGGTTCTACTAATTTACATTCCCATCAACCAACAGTGTACAGGGGTTCCTTCCCTTTTCTCCATATCCTCACCAGCATTTGTTTTTGCCTATCTTTTGGACAAAAGCCATTTTAACTGAGGGGAGATGATACCTCATGTAGTTTTGATTTGCATTTCTCTGATGATTGATGATGTTGAGCACATTTTCATGTGTCTGTTTGCCATTTGTATGTTTTCTTCTGAGAAATGTCTATTCTTTTGCTCAATTTTAAATCAGATTATTATATTTTTTCTCATAGAGTCGTTTGAGGTCCTTATATATTCTGGTTATTAACCCATTTGAAGTTTGAAGTTTCCTCAAAAAAACACAAATAAAGCTAGCATATGATCCAGCAATCCCACTGCTGGGCATATACCGAAAAGAAAGGAAATCAGTGTGTCAAAGAGATATCTGCACTTCCATGTTCTTTGCAGCACTGTTCGTGATAGCCAAATTAGGAAGCAACCTAAGGTTCCATCAACAGATTACTGGATAAAGAAAATGTGGTACAGATACACCCTTGTCAGATGGGCAGTTTGCAAATATTTTATCCCATTCGGATATTGTCTCTTCACTTTGTGGATTGTTTACTTTGCTGCACAGAAGCTTTTTTAATTTGATGTGATATCATTTGTCCAGTTTTGCTTTGGTTGCCTGTGCTTATGAGTATTATTCAGAAATTTTTGCCTGGACCAATGTCCTGGAGAGTTTCCCCAGTATTTCCTTGTAGAAGTTTATCATAGTTTGAGGTCTTGGATTTAAGTCTTTAATTACTTTTTATTTTATTTTTGTATATGGTGAGAGATAGTGGTGTAGTTTCATTCTTCTGCATACGGATATCCAGTTTTCCTGTGCCATTTCTTGAAACGAGTCTTTTCCCCATTGTGTTTTCTTGGCTTTTTTGTGGAAAATGAGTTCACAGTAGGTGTGTGGATTTGTTTCTGGTTTGTCTATTTCATTGCGTTTGTCTATGTGTCTGTTTTTCTGCCAGTACTGTGCTGTCTTGATTATTATAGCTGGGTAGTATAAAGTCAGGTAATGTTACTCCTCTAGTTTTGAACTTTTGCCTAAGATAGTGGATCTTTTGTGGTTCCATATAAATTTTAGGATTGATTTTTCAATTTCTGTGAAGAATGTCATTGGTATTTTGATAGGGATTAGATTGAATCTGTAGATTGCTTTGGGTAATATGGGTATTTTTTACAATAGTGACTCTTCCAAACCGAGAACATGAAATATCATTTTTTTTGGCACCCTTTTCAATTTCTTTCATTAATGTTTCATAATTTTCCTTGTAGAGATCTTTCACTTCTTTGATGAAGTTAATTTCTAGGTACTTAATTTTATTTATGGCTATTGTAAATGGGAATACTTTTAAAATTGCTTTTTCATGCTGTTTGCTATTGGCATATAGAAATCTACTGGTTTTTCTGTCGATTTTGTATCTTGTAACTCTACTGAATTTGTCATTTATAATATTTTTTGATGTAGTCTTTAGATTTTTCCAAATACAAGATAATGTTGCTCTGCAAACAAGGTTAATTTTACCTCTTCCTTTCCAATCTGTATGCCTTTATTTCTTTCTCTTGTTTGACTGCTCTGGCTAGGATTTCCAGTACTATGTTGAATAACAGTGGAGAAAGTGAGTATCTTTGTCATGTTTCGTATCTTAGAGGAAGGCTTTCAGTTTGATACTATCTGTGGGTCTGTCATGTATGACTTATTATGTTGAGGAATTGTCCTTCTATCCCCAGTTTTTTGAGGGCTTTTATCATGAAAGGATGTTGAATCTTATCAAGTGTTCTTTCAGCATTAATGGAAATGATCACATGGTTTTGTCCTTCATTCTGTTGATATGATGTATCACATTGATTGATTTACATATATTGTTCCATTCTTGCATCCCAGGGATAAATCCCACTTGGTCATGATGAATGATCATTTTAATGTATTGCTGAATTTGATTTGCTAGTATTTGGTTGAGGATTTTTGCATCAATATTCATCAGCGGTATTGGCCTGTCCTATTTTTTTTTTTTTTTTAATGTGTCATTGTCTGGTTTTGGTATCAGAGGAATACTGGCCTCATAGAATGAATTTGGAAGTATTCCATTGTCTTCTATTTTTCAGAATAGTTTGAGGAGGATTGGTATTAGTTCTTTAAATGTTTGGTGGAATACAACAGTGATGATACCAGGTTTTCCTTACTAAGAGACTTTTTATTATGTCTTGAATCTCATTACTTGTTATTGGTCTCTCGAAGTTTGGAATTTCCCCCTGGTTCTGCGGTAGTGCTCCTCACACGAGGGCACCAGTTGTGGGGGGTCTGTCCCTTGCAGACCCCTGACCCAGTGACAGATGAATGAAGTACACCGACACACAGATATTCTGCTTTGCCAGTCCAGCTGAGTGTCTGAGCCTCTTACCGACTCCAGCAGAGTCCTGTAAACAGTTGAGACTGTGGCCTCAGTCAGTAAGATTTGCATTTATTTAGTAAAGATTAAAAGGTCATGAGTAAACATCACAAGAGGGTAAAGATTCAAGGCCAGGTTCCTAGGCCTAAAGCAAACACCATTTGCAGGTAATAAACTTCTGCCGACCTCCTCCCCCGAGTAGGAGGCAGTAAAGCACCTGTGGTAGGACAAAGGTTAGTCTTAGGCGCATATAAGTAAACAGGTTGGTAAGATAAACTCCACACATTCCTTTGTACTTGCACCCTAATCTTTCTGGCTCCTGCAAAGAGACCCTGGCTGCCTTCAGCCAAGCAATGTGAAGCTATGCAAACTCTCAGGCCTTCCAAGAGAGTTTGTCGCTATTACTATAACTATCTTTAATATTTTTCCCACCAGCCTGACTGAACCCCAACATGGTTCAATCTTGGTGTATTGTATGTGTCTAGGAATTTATCAATTTCTCCTAGAGTTTTCCAATTTATTGGTATATAGTTGCTCATAGTAGCCACTAATGACCCTTTGAATTTCTGCAGTATCAGTTGTAATAAGCCTTTTTTAAAATCTCTGATTTTATTTATTTGGACCTTCTCTCTTGTTTTTTAGTCTGGCTAAAGGTTTGCCAATTTTGTTTAACTCTTCAAAACAACTACTTTTCGTTTCATTGATCTTTTGTACTCTCTTCATTTCGTTTTTTAAAATTTCTGCTCAGATCTTATTTCTTTTTTTCTACTAATTCTGGTTTGTTCTTGTTTTTATAGTTTTTTAAGATATATCATTAGGTTATTTGAAGATTTCCCTTTTTTCTGATGTAGACACTTATAGCTATAAACTTTGCTTTTAGTATTGCTGTTGCTGTATCCCATAGGTTTGGATATGTTATGTTTTCTTTCTGTGAATTTGTATAGTTTCCAAAATTCCTCTTATTGATTTCTTGTTTTGTTCAATTGTAGTCAGAGAAGATGCTTGATATAATTTCAAATTTTGAATGTTTTAAGACTTGTTTTGGGACCTGACGTATGATTCTTCGTTGAGAATGATCCATGCGCTGAGAAAAAGAATATGTATTCTGTAGCCATTGGATGAAATGTTCTGTATATATCTATTAGATCCTTTTGGTCTATAGTGTAGATTAAGTCAAATGCTTCTTTTTGGATTTTCTGTTTGGGAGATCTGTCCGATGCTGAAAGTGGAGTGTTGAAGACTCTAGCTATTATTGCATTCAGATCTATTTGTTTCTTTAGGTCTAATAATATTTGCTTTGTATATCTGAGTGCTCCAGTGTTGGGTTCATATACATTTATAATTGTTATATCTTCTTGCTGAATTGACTCCTTTATCATTATATAGCGACCTTCTTTGTCTCTTCTTATGGTTTTTGCCTTGAAACCTATTTTGTCTGATAAAAATGTAGCTACTCCTGCTCTTTTTTGGTTTCTGTTGGAATGAAATATCTTTTCCATCACTCTGTTTTCAGTCTACATGGGTCTTTATATTAATAGACGAAGGGTGTTGCTTATAGGCAACAGGTCACTGGGTCTTGTACTTTTATCCATTCACCCAGTCCATTTACATTTAATGTTATTATTGTTAAGTAAGGACTTACTCCTTGAATTTTGTTATTCCTTTTCTGCTTGTTTTTGGTCTTTGTTTTCTTCTTTGTTTCCTTCCTGTCTTCCTCTTAGGGATGGTGATTTTCTTTGGTGACATAATTTAGTCTCTCACTTTTTATGTTTAGTGTATCTGTTGTATTTTTTTGGTTTGAGGTTACCATGAGGTTTGCAAATAGTATCTGATAACCTTTCCTTTTAAGTGAATAACAAGGTAACACTATTTGCATGAAAAACAGATAAAAGAGCAAAAAGAAAACTAATAAAAACTTCATGCCTTAAGTTCATCCCTCTGCTTTTTAATTTTTTGTTGTCTCTATTTGTATCTTATGGTACTATGTCTTGAAAAGGTGTTTTAATTATTATTTTTGATTGCATCATCATTTAGTCTTTCTATGTAAGAGTATTTTACACACCATAGTTACAGTGCTATAATATTTGTTTTTTTGTGTGTCCTTTTTTAATTTTTCTATTTTTTGAGATGGTGTCTTGCTTTGCTGCCCAGGCTGGAGTGCAGTGGCGTGATCTTGTCCCTGCAACCCTCAACCTCCTGGGTTCAAGTGATTCTCCTGCCTCAGCCTTCTGAGTAGCTGGGACTACAGGCATTCACCACCATGCCTGGCTAATTTTTGTGTTTTTATTTTTTTAATTTTTATTTACTCATTTTACCATACTTTAAGTTCTGGGATACATGTGCAGAATGTGCAGGTTTGTTACATAGGTATACATGTGCCATGGTGGTTTGCTGCACCCATCAACCCATCATCTAGATTTTAAGCCCCACATGCATTAGGTGTTTGTTCTAATGCTATCCCTCCCTTTCCCCCACCCCCTGACAGGCCCTGATGTGTGATGTTCCCCTCCCTATGTCCGTGTTTCTCAGTGTTCAACTCTCACTAATGAGTGAGAACATGCGGTGTTTGGTTTTCTGTTCCTGTGTTAGTTTGCTGAGGATGATGGTTTTCAGCTTCATCCATGTCACTGCAAAGAACATGAACTTATTTTTTTATGGCTGCATAGTATTCCATAGTGTATAGGTGCCACATTTTCTTTATCCAGTATATCATTGATGGGCATTTGGGTTGGTTCCAAAAAAAGTATGGAACACTTCATGAATTTGCGTGTCATCCTTTTGCAGGGGCCGTGCTAATCTTCTCTGTATCGTTCCAATTTTAGTATATGTGCCTCCGAGGTGAGCACTTATGTGTGTCCTTCTTATTCCCAGTGAGTTTTGTACCTTGAGATGACTTCTTATTGCCCATTAACACCATTTGCTTTCTGATTGAAGTACTCTATGCATTCGTTGTAGGACAATTCTGGTGTTGATCAAATCCCTCAGCTTTTGTTTGTCTGAGAAAGTCTTCATTTCTCCTTCATGTTTGAAGGATAATTTTGCCAGACATACTATTCTAGGCTAAAAGTTTTTTTTTCTTCTGTACTTTAAATATTTCATACCACTCCAACCTGGCCTATAAGGTTTTCACTGAAAGATCTGCTGCTAGATATGTTGGAGCTCCTATGTATCTTACTTGTTTCTGCTCTTTTGTCTGCTTTTAGGATTCTTTCTTTATCCTTGATCTTGGAATTTTGATTATTAAATCCCTTGAGGTAGTCTTCTTTGGGTTAAATTTGCTTGGTGTTCTATAACTTGGATATTTATATATCTTTCTCTAAATTTGGGAAGTTCTTTGTTATTATCCTTTTGAAGCAACTTTCTACCCCTATCTCTCTCTATTGCCTCTTTAAGGGCAGTAACTCTTAGATTTGTCCTTCTGAGGCTATTTTCCAGATCCTGTAAGCATGCTTACTTTTTTTAATTTTTTTTTTATTTTATCTCCTCTGACTGTGTATTTTTAAATAGACTGTCTTTGAGCTCACTGGTTCTTTATTCTGCTTGATCAATTCTCCCATTAGAACTCTGATGCATTCTTCAGTATGCAAATTGCATTTTTCAGCTCCAGAATTTCTGCTTGATTTTTAAAAATTATTTCAGTCTCTTTGTTAATCTTATCTATAGAATTGTGAATTCCTTTTCTTTATTATCTTGAATGTCTTTGAGTTTCCTCAAAACAACTATTTTGAATCCTGTTTCTGAACAGTCACATGTTTCTGATTCTCCAGGATTGGTCCCTTGTGTCTTATGTAGTTAATTTGATGAGGCCATGTTTTCCTGGATGGTCCTGATACTTGTAGATGTTTGTCTGTGTCTGGACATTCAAGAGTTATGTACTTATTGTAGTGTTCACCTTCTGAGATTGTCCGTGTCCTTCTTGGGTAGGCTTTCCAGATATTTGAAAGGACTTGGGTTTTGTGATCTAAGCTGTATCTGCTTTAGGGGGCACCCCAAGCCCAATAACACTGTGATTCTTGCAGAATCAGAGAGGGACCACCTTGATGACTTCGGACAAGATCCAGAAGAATTCTCTGAATCATCAGGCAGAGACTTGATCTTTTTATTACTTTCTCCCAAATGAACAGTCTCTCTCTCTGTTCTGAGACACATGGAGATGGGAGTGGAGTGATACAAGTACTTCTGTGGCCACCACCACTAGGACTATGCTGTGTCAGACCTGAAGCACAGCACTCGGTTTCACCCAATGCCTCCTAGAGCCACTCCCTGGCTACCACCTATGTTCACTCAAGGCCCTAGGGCTGTACAATCAGATGGTGGCAAAAACCAACCAGTCTTGTGTCTTTTCCTTCAGGACAGCAAATTCCCCCATTCCCCAGGTAGGTTCAGAGGTGTTGTCCTGGAGCTAGGGACTAGAGTCAAAAAGCTTACATGTTTCTCTGATGTTCTGTTTACTGCAGCTGAGCTAGCACACAAACCACAAGATGCAGTTCTTCCCACTCTTTCTTCCCCATTCCAAAGGCAGAGGAGCCTCATCACGTGGCCACTGCCACCACAGTCCCACAGGGAGTGCTGCTAGGCTACTGCTGATGTTCCTTAAGGCACCAGGGCTCTTCAGTCAGCTTGTGGTGAATGCTGCCTGTCCTCGGACTCAGCCTTCAGAGTAGTAGGCTCCCCTCTGGCCCAGGGCTGTCTAGAAATGTCACCCAAGAGCCAAGTTCTGGAATTGGGAATCCCAGAGGCCCGCTTGGTGCTCTCCCCCACTGTTGCTGACCTGGTACCCTAAGGTGCAAGACAAAGTCCCCATACTTTTCCCTCTGCTTTTTCCACCTTATAGCCACCACCAGCAATTGAATGGTGTGAGTCCACTGAAAGCCATCAAGTCTCAAGTCTCACCCAGGCCTCTTGATGTAGAACTTGGGTGTCACTGGCTGATTATTCAGGACCCACAGGCTCTTAAACAGTGATGAATACTGCCAGGACTGAGTTCTGCCCTTGCAAGGCAGAGGGGTGTACTTCTGGCCCACGGTGTTTCTAGAAATGTCATCTGAAAGCTAGAGTCTGGAAAAGGAGCTTATGACCCTGACTGGTGCCCTATCCTGCTGCAGCTGAGCTCTTATCCAAAAGGTAAGACAAAGTCCTTCCTGCTTTTGCCTCTCTTCTCCTCAAATGTAAAAGAGAGGGATCTCTTTGGAGCTGTGTGCTCTGCAGCCTTGAGTTAGAGGATGTGTGATGCCAGCACTTACTTAGCTCCCCCAGCTGGTGGCTTATTAGGTCACGTGCCTCCCCAGAACACTGGCTCTGGGCCCAGCTCGGCCACTAGGACTCACCTAGGAATTGCTGTCCCTGTGGACTAGACTGCCTTTCAACTTTATCTAGGTTCCACAGCACT
>NW_022097538.1:0-15543 GCF_006542625.1 Nomascus leucogenys
AGAAAGAAGTTTCACAGAATGCTTCTGTGTAGTTTTTATTTGAAGATATTCCTTTTTCCACTATAGGCCCATTAGCCCGAATGTCAAATTGCAGTTTCTACAGAAAGAGTGTTTCAGAACTGCTCAATCAAAAGTAAGCTTCAACTCTGTAAGTTGAATGCACAGAACAGAAAGAAGTTTCACAGAATGCTTCTGTGTAGTTTTTATTTGAAGATATCCTTTTTCCACTATAGGCCCTTAGCGCTCGAATGTGCTTGCAGTTTCTACAGAAAGAGTGTTTCAGAACTGCTCAATCAAAAGTAAGCTTCAACTCTGTTAGTTGAATGCACAGAACAGAAAGAAGTTTCACAGAATGCTTCTGTGTAGTTTTTTTGGAAGATATCCTTTTTCCACTATAGGCCCTTTAGCGCTCGAATGTCAACTTGCAGTTTCTACAGAAAGAGTGTTTCAGAACTGCTCAATCAAAAGTAAGCTTCAACTCTGTTAGTTGAATGCACAGAACAGAAAGAAGTTTCACAGAATGCTTCTGTGTAGTTTTTATTTGAAGATATTCCTTTTTCCACTATAGGCCCTTAGCGCTCGAATGTCACTTGCAGTTTCTACAGAAAGAGTGTTTCAGAACTGCTCAATCAAAAGTAAGCTTCAACTCTGTTAGTTGAATGCACAGAAAGAAAGAAGTTTCACAGAATGCTTCTGTGTAGTTTTTATTTGAAGATATTCCTTTTTCCACTATAGGCCCCTTTAGCGCTCGAATGTCAACTTGCAGTTTCTACAGAAAGAGTGTTTCAGAACTGCTCAATCAAAAGTAAGCTTCAACTCTGTTAGTTGAATGCACAGAACAGAAAGAAGTTTCACAGAATGCTTCTGTGTAGTTTTTATTTGGAAGATATTCCTTTTTCCACTATAGGCCCCTTAGCGCTCGAATGTCAACTTGCAGTTTCTACAGAAAGAGTGTTTCAGAACTGCTCAATCAAAAGTAAGCTTCAACTCTGTTAGTTGAATGCACAGAACAGAAAGAAGTTTCACAGAATGCTTCTGTGTAGTTTTTATTTGGAAGATATCCTTTTTCCACTATGGCCCATTAGCGCTCGAATGTCAATTGCAGTTTCTACAGAAAGAGTGTTTCAGAACTGCTCAATCAAAAGTAAGCTTCAACTCTGTTAGTTGAATGACAGAACAGAAAGAAGTTTCACAGAATGCTTCTGTGTAGTTTTTATTTGAAGATATCCTTTTTCCACTATGGGCCCATAGCGCTCGAATGTCAACTTGCAGTTTCTCACAGAAAGAGTGTTTCAGAACTGCTCAATCAAAAGTAAGCTTCAACTCTGTTAGTTGAATGCACAGAACAGAAAGAAGTTTCACAGAATGCTTCTGTGTAGTTTTTATTTGAAGATATCCTTTTTCCACTATAGGCCCTTAGCGCTCGAATGTCAATTGCAGTTTCTACAGAAAGAGTGTTTCAGAACTGCTCAATCAAAAGTAAGCTTCAACTCTGTTAGTTGAATGCACAGAACAAAAGAAGTTTCACAGAATGCTTCTGTGTAGTTTTTATTTGAAGATATATCCTTTTTCCACTATAGGCCCTAGCGCTCGAATGTCACTTGCAGTTTCTACAGAAAGAGTGTTTCAGAACTGCTCAATCAAAAGTAAGCTTCAACTCTGTTAGTTGAATGCACAGAACAGAAAGAAGTTTCACAGAATGCTTCTGTGTAGTTTTTATTTGGAAGATATCCTTTTTCCACTATAGGCCCTTAGCGCTCGAATGTCAACTTGCAGTTTCTACAGAAAGAGTGTTTCAGAACTGCTCAATCAAAAGTAAGCTTCAACTCTGTTAGTTGAATGCACAGAACAGAAAGAAGTTTCACAGAATGCTTCTGTAGTTTTTATTTGGAAGATATCCTTTTTCCACTATAGGACTTAGCGCTCGAATGTCAACTTGCAGTTCTACAGAAAGAGTGTTTCAGAACTGCTCAATCAAAGTAAGCTTCAACTCTGTTAGTTGAATGCACAGAACAGAAAGAAGTTTCACAGAATGCTTCTGTGTAGTTTTTATTTGAAGATATCCTTTTTCCACTATAGGCCCTTAGCGCTCGAATGTCACTTGCAGTTCTTCAAAAAGAGTGTTTCAGAACTGCTCAATCAAAAGTAAGCTTCAACTCTGTTAGTTGAATGCACAGAACAGAAAGAAGTTTCACAGAATGCTTCTGTGTAGTTTTTATTTGGAAGATATTCCTTTTTCCACTATAGGCCCTTAGCGCTCGAATGTCAATTGCAGTTTCTACAGAAAGAGTGTTTCAGAACTGCTCAATCAAAAGTAAGCTTCAACTCTGTTAGTTGAATGACAGAAAGAGAAGTTTCACAGAATGCTTCTGTGTAGTTTTTATTGGAAGATATCCTTTTTCCACTATAGGCCCTTAGCGCGGAATGTCAACTTGCAGTTTCTACAGAAAGAGTGTTTCAGAACTGCTCAATCAAAGTAAGCTTCAACTCTGTTAGTTGAATGACAGAACAGAAAGAAGTTTCACAGAATGCTTCTGTGTAGTTTTTATTTGAAGATATATCCTTTTTCCACTATGGCCCTTAGCGCTCGAATGTCACTTGCAGTTTCTACAGAAAGAGTGTTTCAGAACTGCTCAATCAAAAGTAAGCTTCAACTCTGTTAAATGCACAGAACAGAAAGAAGTTTCACAGAATGCTTCTGTGTAGTTTTTATTTGAAGATATCCTTTTTCCACTATAGGCCCTTAGCGCTCGAAATGTCAATTGCAGTTTCTACAGAAAGAGTGTTTCAGAACTGCTCAATCAAAAGTAAGCTTCAACTCTGTTAGTTGAATGCACAGAACAGAAAGAAGTTTCACAGAATGCTTCTGTGTAGTTTTTATTTGAAGATATTCCTTTTTCCACTATAGGCCCATTAGCGCTCGAATGCACTTGCAGTTTCTACAGAAAGAGTGTTTCAGAACTGCTCAATCAAAAGTAAGCTTCAACTCTGTTAGTTGAATGCACAGAACAGAAAGAAGTTTCACAGAATGCTTCTGTGTAGTTTTTATTTGAAGATATCCTTTTTCCACTATAGGCCCTTAGCGCTCGAATGCACTTGCAGTTTCTACAGAAAGAGTGTTTCAGAACTGCTCAATCAAAAGTAAGCTTCAACTCTGTTAGTTGAATGCACAGAACAGAAAAAAGTTTCACAGAATGCTTCTGTGTAGTTTTTATTTGAAGATATTCCTTTTTCCACTATAGGCTTAGCGCTGAATGTCAACTTGCAGTTTCTACAGAAAGAGTGTTTCAGAACTGCTCAATCAAAAGTAAGCTTCAACTCTGTTAGTTGAATGCAGAACAGAAAGAAGTTTCACAGAATGCTTCTGTGTAGTTTTATTTGAAGATATTCCTTTTTCCACTATAGGCCTTAGCGCCGAAATGCTTGCAGTTTCTACAGAAAGAGTGTTTCAGAACTGCTCAATCAAAAGTAAGCTTCAACTCTGTTAGTTGAATGCACAGAACAGAAAGAAGTTTCACAGAATGCTTCTGTGTAGTTTTTATTTGAAGATATCCTTTTTCCACTATAGGCCCTTAGCGCTCGAATGTCTGCTTGCAGTTTCTACAGAAAGAGTGTTTCAGAACTGCTCAATAAAGTAAGCTTCAACTCTGTTAGTTGAATGCACAGAACAGAAAGAAGTTTCACAGAATGCTTCTGTGTAGTTTTTTTGAAGATATCCTTTTTCCACTATAGGCCCTTAGCGCTCGAATGTCAACTTGCAGTTTCTTACAGAAAGAGTGTTTCAGAACTGCTCAATCAAAAGTAAGCTTCAACTCTGTTAGTTGAATGCACAGAACAGAAAGAAGTTTCACAGAATGCTTCTGTGTAGTTTTTATTTGGAAGATATTCCTTTTTCCACTATAGGCCCTTAGCGCTCGAATGTCAATTGCAGTTTCTACAGAAAGAGTGTTTCAGAACTGCTCAATCAAAAGTAAGCTTCAACTCTGTTAGTTGAATGCACAGAACAGAAAGAAGTTTCACAGAATGCTTCTGTGTAGTTTTTATTTGAAGATATCCTTTTTCCACTATAGGCCCTTAGCGCTCGAATGTCCTTGCAGTTTCTACAGAAAGAGTGTTTCAGAACTGCTCAATCAAAAGTAAGCTTCAACTCTGTTAGTTGAATGCACAGAACAGAAAGAAGTTTCACAGAATGCTTCTGTGTAGTTTTTATTTGAAGATATTCCTTTTTCCACTATAGGCCCTTAGCGCTCGAATGTCAACTTGCAGTTTCTACAGAAAGAGTGTTTCAGAACTGCTCAATCAAAAGTAAGCTTCAACTCTGTTAGTTGAATGCACAGAACAGAAAGAAGTTTCACAGAATGCTTCTGTGTAGTTTTATTTGAAGATATTCCTTTTTCCACTATAGGCCCTTAGCGCTCGAATGTCAACTTGCAGTTTCTACAGAAAGAGTGTTTCAGAACTGCTCAATCAAAAGTAAGCTTCAACTCTGTTAGTTGAATGCACAGAACAGAAAGAAGTTTCACAGAATGCTTCTGTGTAGTTTTTATTTGGAAGATATCCTTTTTCCACTATAGGCCCTTAGCGCTCGAATGTCAATTGCAGTTCTACAGAAAGAGTGTTTCAGAACTGCTCAATCAAAAGTAAGCTTCAACTCTGTTAGTTGAATGCACAGAACAGAAAGAAGTTTCACAGAATGCTTCTGTGTAGTTTTTTTTGAAGATATCCTTTTTCCACTATAGGCCCTTAGCGCTCGAATGTCAACTTGCAGTTTCTACAAAGAGTGTTTCAGAACTGCTCAATCAAAAGTAAGCTTCAACTCTGTTAGTTGAATGCACAGAACAGAAAGAAGTTTCACAGAATGCTTCTGTGTAGTTTTTATTTGAAGATATCCTTTTTCCACTAGGCCCTTAGCGCTCGAATGTCAACTTGCAGTTCTACAGAAAGAGTGTTTCAGAACTGCTCAATCAAAAGTAAGCTTCAACTCTGTTAGTTGAATGCACAGAACAGAAAGAAGTTTCACAGAATGCTTCTGTGTAGTTTTTATTTGAAGATATTCCTTTTTCCACTATAGGCCCTTAGCGCTCGAATGTCACTTGCAGTTTCTACAGAAAGAGTGTTTCAGAACTGCTCAATCAAAAGTAAGCTTCAACTCTGTTAGTTGAATGCACAGAACAGAAAGAAGTTTCACAGAATGCTTCTGTGTAGTTTTTATTTGGATATTCCTTTTTCCACTAGGACTTTAGCGCTCGAATGTCAACTTGCAGTTTCTACAGAAAGAGTGTTTCAGAACTGCTCAATCAAAAGTAAGCTTCAACTCTGTTAGTTGAATGCACAGAACAGAAAGAAGTTTCACAGAATGCTTCTGTGTATTTATTTGAAGATATATCCTTTTTCCACTATAGGCCCTTAGCGCTCGAATGTCCTTGCAGTTTCTACAGAAAGAGTGTTTCAGAACTGCTCAATCAAAAGTAAGCTTCAACTCTGTTAGTTGAATGCACAGAACAGAAAGAAGTTTCACAGAATGCTTCTGTGTAGTTTTTTTGAAGATATCCTTTTTCCACTATAGGCCTTAGCGCTGGAATGCACTTGCAGTTTCTACAGAAAGAGTGTTTCAGAACTGCTCAATCAAAAGTAAGCTTCAACTCTGTTAGTTGAATGCACAGAACAGAAAGAAGTTTCACAGAATGCTTCTGTGTAGTTTTTATTTGAAGATATCCTTTTTCCACTATAGGCCCAGTAGCGCTCGAATGTCACTTGCAGTTTCTACAGAAAGAGTGTTTCAGAACTGCTCAATCAAAAGTAAGCTTCAACTCTGTTAGTTGAATGACAGAACAGAAAGAAGTTTCACAGAATGCTTCTGTGTAGTTTTTATTTGAAGATATTCCTTTTTCCACTATAGGCCCTTAGCGCTGAATGTCACTTGCAGTTTCTACAGAAAGAGTTTTCAGAACTGCTCAATCAAAAGTAAGCTTCAACTCTGTTAGTTGAATGCACAGAACACAAAGAAGTTTCACAGAATGCTTCTGTGTAGTTTTTATTTGAAGATATTCCTTTTTCCACTATAGGCCCTTTAGCCCGGAATGAATTGCAGTTTCTACAGAAAGAGTGTTTCAGAACTGCTCAATCAAAAGTAAGCTTCAACTCTGTTATTGAATGCACAGAACAGAAAGAAGTTTCACAGAATGCTTCTGTGTAGTTTTTATTTGAAGATATCCTTTTTCCACTATAGGCCCTTAGCGCTCGAATGTCTGCTTGCAGTTTCTACAGAAAGAGTGTTTCAGAACTGCTCAATAAAGTAAGCTTCAACTCTGTTAGTTGAATGCACAGAACAGAAAGAAGTTTCACAGAATGCTTCTGTGTAGTTTTTATTTGAAGATATCCTTTTTCCACTATAGGCCCTTTAGCGCTCGAATGTCAACTTGCAGTTCTCAGAAAGAGTGTTTCAGAACTGCTCAATCAAAAGTAAGCTTCAACTCTGTTAGTTGAATGACAGAACAGAAAGAAGTTTCACAGAATGCTTCTGTGTAGTTTTTATTTGAAGATATCCTTTTTCCACTATAGGCCCTTAGCGCTGAATGTCAACTTGCAGTTTCTACAGAAAGAGTGTTTCAGAACTGCTCAATCAAAAGTAAGCTTCAACTCTGTTAGTTGAATGACAGAACAGAAAGAAGTTTCACAGAATGCTTCTGTGTAGTTTTTATTTGAAGATATTCCTTTTTCCACTATAGGCCTTAGCGCTCGAATGAACTTGCAGTTTCTACAGAAAGAGTGTTTCAGAACTGCTCAATCAAAAGTAAGCTTCAACTCTGTTATTGAATGCACAGAACAGAAAGAAGTTTCACAGAATGCTTCTGTGTAGTTTTTATTTGAAGATATCCTTTTTCCACTATAGGCCCATAGCGCTCGAATATCTGCTTGCAGTTTCTACAGAAAGAGTGTTTCAGAACTGCTCAATCAAAAGTAAGCTTCAACTCTGTTAGTTGAATGCACAGAACAGAAAGAAGTTTCACAGAATGCTTCTGTGTAG
The DNA here is from genome assembly GCF_006542625.1 of Nomascus leucogenys. Taxonomy (NCBI): domain Eukaryota; kingdom Metazoa; phylum Chordata; class Mammalia; order Primates; family Hylobatidae; genus Nomascus; species Nomascus leucogenys. The sequence goes on from NW_022097538.1 coordinate 7,028, forward strand.
TTTTTTTGAAGATATCCTTTTTCCACTATAGGCCCTTAGCGCTCGAATGTCAACTTGCAGTTCTCAGAAAGAGTGTTTCAGAACTGCTCAATCAAAAGTAAGCTTCAACTCTGTTAGTTGAATGCACAGAACAGAAAGAAGTTTCACAGAATGCTTCTGTGTAGTTTTTATTTGGAAGATATTCCTTTTTCCACTATAGGCCCTTTAGCGCTCGAATGTCAACTTGCAGTTTCTACAGAAAGAGTGTTTCAGAACTGCTCAATCAAAAGTAAGCTTCAACTCTGTTAGTTGAATGACAGAACAGAAAGAAGTTTCACAGAATGCTTCTGTGTAGTTTTTATTTGAAGATATTCCTTTTTCCACTATAGGCCTTTAGCGCTCGAATGTCACTTGCAGTTTCTACAGAAAGAGTGTTTCAGAACTGCTCAATCAAAAGTAAGCTTCAACTCTGTTAGTTGAATGCACAGAACAGAAAGAAGTTTCACAGAATGCTTCTGTGTAGTTTTTATTTGAAGATATTCCTTTTTCCACTATAGGCCCTTAGCGCTCGAATGTCAACTTGCAGTTTCTACAGAAAGAGTGTTTCAGAACTGCTCAATCAAAAGTAAGCTTCAACTCTGTTAGTTGAATGCACAGAACAGAAAGAAGTTTCACAGAATGCTTCTGTGTAGTTTTTATTTGAAGATATCCTTTTTCCACTATAGGCCCTTAGCGCTCGAATGTCAATTGCAGTTTCTACAGAAAGAGTGTTTCAGAACTGCTCAATCAAAAGTAAGCTTCAACTCTGTTAGTTGAATGCACAGAACAGAAAGAAGTTTCACAGAATGCTTCTGTGTAGTTTTTATTGAAGATATTCCTTTTTCCACTATAGGCCCTTAGCGCTCGAATGTCACTTGCAGTTTCTACAGAAAGAGTGTTTCAGAACTGCTCAATCAAAAGTAAGCTTCAACTCTGTTAGTTGAATGACAGAACACAAAGAAGTTTCACAGAATGCTTCTGTGTAGTTTTTATTTGAAGATATATTTTTTCCACTATAGGCCCTTAGCGCTCGAATGTCACTTGCAGTTTCTACAGAAAGAGTGTTTCAGAACTGCTCAATCAAAAGTAAGCTTCAACTCTGTTAGTTGAATGCACAGAACAGAAAGAAGTTTCACAGAATGCTTCTGTGTAGTTTTTATTTGGAAGATATCCTTTTTCCACTATAGGCCTTAGCGCTGAAATGTCAACTTGCAGTTTCTACAGAAAGAGTGTTTCAGAACTGCTCAATCAAAAGTAAGCTTCAACTCTGTTAGTTGAATGACAGAACAAAAGAAGTTTCACAGAATGCTTCTGTGTAGTTTTATTTGAAGATATTCCTTTTTCCACTATAGGCTTAGCCTCAGAAATGCTTGCAGTTTCTACAGAAAGAGTGTTTCAGAACTGCTCAATCAAAAGTAAGCTTCAACTCTGTTAGTTGAATGCACAGAACAGAAAGAAGTTTCACAGAATGCTTCTGTGTAGTTTTTATTTGAAGATATCCTTTTTCCACTATAGGCCCTTTAGCGCTCGAATGTCAATTGCAGTTTCTACAGAAAGAGTGTTTCAGAACTGCTCAATCAAAAGTAAGCTTCAAACTCTGTTAGTTGAATGCACAGAACAGAAAGAAGTTTCACAGAATGCTTCTGTGTAGTTTTTGAAGATATTCCTTTTTCCACTATAGGCCCTTAGCGCTCGAATGTCTGCATTGCAGTTTCTACAGAAAGAGTGTTTCAGAACTGCTCAATCAAAAGTAAGCTTCAACTCTGTTAGTTGAATGACAGAACAGAAAGAAGTTTCACAGAATGCTTCTGTGTAGTTTTTATTTGAAGATATTCTTTTTCCACTAGGCCCTTAGCGCTCGGAATGTCACTTGCAGTTTCTACAGAAAGAGTGTTTCAGAACTGCTCAATCAAAAGTAAGCTTCAACTCTGTTAGTTGAATGCACAGAACAGAAAGAAGTTTCACAGAATGCTTCTGTGTAGTTTTTATTTGAGATATTCCTTTTTCCCTATAGGCATTTAGCGCTCGAATGTCAACTTGCAGTTTCCTACAGAAAGAGTGTTTCAGAACTGCTCAATCAAAAGTAAGCTTCAACTCTGTTAGTTGAATGCACAGAACAGAAAGAAGTTTCACAGAATGCTTCTGTGTGTTTTTATTTGAAGATATTCCTTTTTCCACTATAGGCCCTTAGCGCTCGAATGTCCACTTGCAGTTTCTACAGAAAGAGTGTTTCAGAACTGCTCAATCAAAAGTAAGCTTCAACTCTGTTAGTTGAATGCACAGAACAGAAAGAAGTTTCACAGAATGCTTCTGTGTAGTTTTTATTTGAAGATACCTTTTTCCACTATGGCCCTAGCGCTCGAATGTCAACTTGCAGTTTCTACAGAAAGAGTGTTTCAGAACTGCTCAATCAAAAGTAAGCTTCAACTCTGTTAGTTGAATGCACAGAACAGAAAGAAGTTTCACAGAATGCTTCTGTGTAGTTTTTATTGGAAGATATCCTTTTTCCACTATGGCCCCTTTAGCGCTCGAATGTCAATTGCAGTTTCTACAGAAAGAGTGTTTCAGAACTGCTCAATCAAAAGTAAGCTTCAACTCTGTTAGTTGAATGACAGAACAGAAAGAAGTTTCACAGAATGCTTCTGTGTAGTTTTTATTTGAAGATATTCCTTTTTCCACTATAGGCCCATTAGCTCGAATGCACTTGCAGTTTCTACAGAAAGAGTGTTTCAGAACTGCTCAATCAAAAGTAAGCTTCAACTCTGTTAGTTGAATGCACAGAACAGAAAGAAGTTTCACAGAATGCTTCTGTGTAGTTTTTTTTGAATATATCCTTTTTCCACTATAGGCCCATAGCGCTCGAATGTCTCATTGCAGTTTCTACAGAAAGAGTGTTTCAGAACTGCTCAATCAAAAGTAAGCTTCAACTCTGTTAGTTGAATGAACAGAACAGAAAGTTTCACAGAATGCTTCTGTGTTTTTTATTTGGAAGATATTCCTTTTTCCTATAGGCCCTTAGCGCTCGAATGTCCACTTGCAGTTTCTACAGAAAGAGTGTTTCAGAACTGCTCAATCAAAAGTAAGCTTCAACTCTGTTAGTTGAATGCACAGAACAGAAAGAAGTTTCACAGAATGCTTCTGTGTAGTTTTTATTTGAAGATATATCCTTTTTCCACTATAGGCCCTTTAGCGCTCGGAATGTCACTTGCAGTTTCTACAGAAAGAGTGTTTCAGAACTGCTCAATCAAAAGTAAGCTTCAACTCTGTTAGTGAATGAGCACAGAACAGAAAGAAGTTTCACAGAATGCTTCTGTGTTTTTTATTTGAAGATATCCTTTTTCCACTATAGGCCCCTTAGCGCTCGAATGTCACTTGCAGTTTTACAGAAAGAGTGTTTCAGAACTGCTCAATCAAAAGTAAGCTTCAACTCTGTTAGTTGAATGCACAGAACAGAAAGAAGTTTCACAGAATGCTTCTGTGTATTTTATTTGAAGATATCTTTTTTCCACTTAGGCCCTTTAGCGCTCGGAATGTCAACTTGCAGTTCTACAGAAAGGTGTTTCAGAACTGCTCAATCAAAGTAAGCTTCAACTCTGTTAGTTGAATGACAGAACAGAAAGAAGTTTCACAGAATGCTTCTGTGTAGTTTTTATTTGAAGATATTCCTTTTTCCACTATAGGCCCTTAGCGCTCGAATGTCCACTTGCAGTTTCTACAGAAAGAGTGTTTCAGAACTGCTCAATCAAAAGTAAGCTTCAACTCTGTTATTGAATGCACAGAAGAGAAGTTTCACAGAATGCTTCTGTGTAGTTTTTATTTGAAGATATCCTTTTTCCACTATAGGCCCTTAGCGCTCGAATGTCTGCTTGCAGTTTCTACAGAAAGAGTGTTTCAGAACTGCTCAATCAAAAGTAAGCTTCAACTCTGTTAGTTGAATGCACAGAACAGAAAGAAGTTTCACAGAATGCTTCTGTGTAGTTTTTTTGGAAGATATCCTTTTTCCACTATAGGCCCTTAGCGCTCGAATGTCAACTTGCAGTTTCTACAGAAAGAGTGTTTCAGAACTGCTCAATCAAAAGTAAGCTTCAACTCTGTTAGTTGAATGCACAGAACAGAAAGAAGTTTCACAGAATGCTTCTGTGTAGTTTTTATTTGAAGATATTCCTTTTTCCACTATAGGCCCTTTAGCGCTCGGAATGTCAACTTGCAGTTTCTACAGAAAGAGTGTTTCAGAACTGCTCAATCAAAAGTAAGCTTCAACTCTGTTAGTTGAATGCACAGAACAGAAAGAAGTTTCACAGAATGCTTCTGTGTAGTTTTTATTTGATATATCCTTTTCCACTATAGGCCCCTTAGCGCTCGAATGTCCACTTGCAGTTTCTACAGAAAGAGTGTTTCAGAACTGCTCAATCAAAAGTAAGCTTCAACTCTGTTAGTTGAATGCACAGAACAGAAAGAAGTTTCACAGAATGCTTCTGTGTAGTTTTTATTTGAAGATATCCTTTTTCCACTGTAAGCCCTTAGCGCTCGAATGTACTTGCAGTTTCTACAGAAAGAGTGTTTCAGAACTGCTCAATAAAAGTAAGCTTCAACTCTGTTAGTTGAATGCACAGAACAGAAAGAAGTTTCACAGAATGCTTCTGTGTAGTTTTTATTTGGAAGATATTCCTTTTTCCACTACATACCCTTAGCGCTCAAATGTCCATTGCAGTTTCTACAGAAAGAGTGTTTCAGAACTGCTCAATCAAAAGTAAGCTTCAACTCTGTTAGTTGAATGCACAGAACAGAAAGAAGTTTCACAGAATGCTTCTGTGTAGTTTTTATTTGAGATTTCCTTTTTCCACTATGGGCCCTTAGCGTTCGAATCACTTGCAGTTTCTACAGAAAGAGTGTTTCAGAACTGCTCAATCAAAGTAAGCTTCAACTCTGTTAGTTGAATGCACAGAACAGAAAGAAGTTTCACAGAATGCTTCTGTGTAGTTTTTTTGGAAGATATCCTTTTTCCACTATAGGCCCCTTAGTGCTCGAATGTCACTTGCAGTTTCTACAGAAAGAGTGTTTCAGAACTGCTCAATCAAAGTAAGCTTCAACTCTGTTAGTTGAATGCAGAACAGAAAGAAGTTTCACAGAATGCTTCTGTGTAGTTTTTATTTGGAAGATATCCTTTTTCCACTATAGGCCCTAGCGCTCGAATGTCCACTTGCAGTTTCACAGAAAGAGTGTTTCAGAACTGCTCAATCAAAAGTAAGCTTCAACTCTGTTAGTTGAATGCACAGAACAGAAAGAAGTTTCACAGAATGCTTCGTGTAGTTTTTATTTGGAGATATTCCTTTTTCCACTGTAGGCCCCTTAGCGCTCGAATGTCACTTGCAGTTTTACAGAAAGAGTGTTTCAGAACTGCTCAATCAAAAGTAAGTTCAACTCTGTTAGTTGAATGCACGAACAGAAAGAAGTTTCACAGAATGCTTCTGTGTAGTTTTTATTTGGAGATATTCCTTTTTCCCCCATAGGCCCTTCGGGTAGGAATGTCCACTTGCAGTTTCTACAGAAAGAGTGTTTCAGAACTGCTCAAATCAAAAGTAAGCTTCAACTCTGTTATGAACAGAACAGAAAAGAAGTTTCACAGAATGCTTCTGTGTAGTTTTTATTTGAAGATATTCTTTTTCCACTTTAGGCCCTTAGCTCTCGAATGTCACTTGCAGTTTAGTACAGAAAGAGTGTTTCAGAACTGCTCAATCAAAAGTAAGCTTCAACTCTGTTAGTTGAATGCACAGAACAGAAAAGTTTCACAGAATGCTTCTGTGTAGTTTTTATTTGAAGATATTCCTTTTTCCTATAGGCCCTTTAGCGCTCGAATGTCAACTTGCAGTTTCTACAGAAAGAGTGTTTCAGAACTGCTCAATCAAAAGTAAACTTCAACTCTGTTAGTTGAATGCACAGAACAGAAGAAGTTTCACAGAATGCTTCTGTGTAGTTTTTATTTGAAGATATTCCTTTTTCCACTATGGCCTAGCGCTACGAATGTGAAATCCACTTGCAGTTTCTACAGAAGAGTGTTTCACAAACTGCTCAATAAAAGTAAGCTTCAACTCTGTTAGTTGAATGCACAGAACAGAAAGAAGTTTCACAGAATGCTTCTGTGTTTTTTTATATGAGATACCTTTTGCCACTATGGCCCCTTTGTGCTCGAATATCCACTTGCAGTTTCTACAGAAAGAGTTTCAGAACTGCTCAATCAAAAGTAAGCTTCAACTCTGTTAGTTGAATGCACAGAACAGAAAGAAGTTTCACAGAATGCTTCTGTGTAGTTTTTATTTGAAGATATCCTTTTTCCAGTATAGGCCCTTAGCGCTCCGATGTCCACCTGCATTTTCTACAGAAAGAGTGTTTCAGAACTGCTCAATCAAAAGTAAGCTTCAACTCTGTTAGTTTGAATGCACAAACAGAAAGAAGTTTCACAGAATTTCTGTGTAGTTTTTATTTGAGACATTCCTTTTCCACAATAGGCCCCTTAGCGTTCGGAATGTCTCTTGCAGTTTCTACAGAAAGAGCGTTTCAGAACTGCTCAATCAAAAGTAGCTTCAACTCTGTTAGTTGAATGCGCAGAACAGAAAGAAGTTTCACAGAATGCTTCTGTGTAGTTTTTATTTGAAGATATTCCTTTTTCCACTATAGGCTCCTTAGCGCTAGAATGTCCACTTGCAGTTTCTACAGAAAGGTGTTTCAGAACTGCTCAATCAAAAGTAAGCTTCAACTCTGTTAGTTGAATGCACAACAGAAAGAAGTTTCACAGAATGCTCTGTGTAGTTTTATTGAGATATTCCTTTTTGCACTTGGCCCCTTAGTTCGGAATGTCACTTGCAGTTTCTACAGAAAGAGTGTTTCAGAACTGCTCAATCAAAAGTAGCTTCAACTCTGTTAGTTGAATGTGCAGAACAGAAAGAAGTTTCACAGAATGCTTCTGTGTAGTTTTTGTTTGGAGATATCCTTTTTCACTATTAGGCCCCTGAGCGCTCCGAATATCCACTTGTATTTTCTACAGAAGAGTGTTCAGAACTGCTCAATCAAAAGTAAGCTTCACACTCAGTTTAATGCACAGAAGAGAAAGTTTCACAGAATGCTTCTGTGTAGTTTTTATTTGGATATTCCTTTTCCACAATAGGCCAATTAGCGCTCGGAATGTCCTCTTGCAGTTTCTACAGAAAGAGTGTTTCAGAACTGCTCAAATCAAAGTAAGCTTCAACTCTGTTAGTTGAATGCACAGAAGAGAAAGAAGTTTCCACAGAATGCTTCTGTGTAGTTTTTATTTCGAGATATCCTTTTTTCCACTATATGCCTCTTAGCGCTCGGATTGTCCACTTGCAGTTCTACAGAAAGAGTGTTTAGAATGCTCAAAAAAAGTAAGCTTCAAACTCTGTTATTTTGAATGTGCAGAACAGAAAGAAATTTCACAAAATGCTTCTGTGTAGTTTTTATTTGGACATGTTCCTTTTTCCACTATAAGCCCCAAGCGCCAAATGTCCAACTGCAATTTCCACAGAAAGAGTGTTTCAGAACTGCTCAATCAAAAGGTAAGATTCAACTCTGTTAGTTGAATGCACAGAACAGAAAGAAGTTTCACAGAATGCTTCTGTGTAGTTTTTATTTGAGGATATTCCTTTTTCCAGAAAAGGCCCCTTAGCGTTCGGAAGGCGCTCTTGCAGTTTCTACAGAAAGAGTGTTTCAGAACTGCTCAAACAAAGTAAGATTCACCTCTGTTAGTTGAATGCACAGAACAGAAAGAAGTTCACAGAATGCTTCTGTGTAGTTTTTATTTGGAGATATCCTTTTTCCACTATAGCCATCAAGCGCTGGAATGTCCACTTGCAGTTTCTACAGAAAGAGTTTCAGAAATGCTCAACAAAATGTAAGCTTCAATTCTGTTAGTTGTATGCACAGAACAGAAAGAATTTCACAGAATTCTTTGTGTAGTTTTTATTTGGACATATTCCTTTTTCCACTTAAGCCCCGTTAGCGCTCGAATGTTTACATGCAGTTTCACAGAAAGAGTGTTTCAGAACTGCTCAAATAAAAAGTAAGCTTAACTCTGTTAGTTGAATGCACAGAACAAAAGAAGTTTCACAGAATGCTTTGTGTAGTTTTATTTGGATATCCTTTTTCCACTTGGCCCTTAGGGCTCGGAATGTCCACTTGCAGTTTCTACAGAAAGAGTGTTCAGAACTGCTCAATCAAAAGTAAGCTTCAACTCTGTTAGTTGAATGCCACTGAACAGAAAGAAGTTCACAGAATGCTTCTGTGGTTTTTATTTGGATAAATACCTTTTTCCACTATAGGCCCCTCAGCACTCCGAATCTCCACTTGCAGTTTCTACAGAAAGTGTTTCAGAACTGCTCCACGAAAAAGTAAGCTTCAACTCTTTACGTTGAATGCGTAGAACAGAAAGAAGTTTCACTGAATGCTTCTGTGTAGTTTTTATTTGAGGGTATTCCTTTTTTCCA
>NW_022097539.1:0-38988 GCF_006542625.1 Nomascus leucogenys
GCCTGTAATCCCACCACTTTGGGAGGCTGAGGTGGGTAGATCACCTGAGGTCAAGATTTCGAGACCAGCCTGGCCAACATGGTGCAACCTCATCTCTACTAAAAATACAAAAATTAGCCATGTGTGGTGGCGGGTCCCTGTAATCCCAGCTACTCGGATGGCTGAGGCAGGAGAATTGCTTGAGCCCAGGAGGAAGAGGTTGCAGTGAGCCAAGATTGTGCCATTGCACTCCAGTCTGGGTGACACAACAAAAACTCCGTCTCAAAATAAAAAAAAAAGAAAAACCCCAACCTTACGGCCAGGCATGGTGGCAGATGCCTGTAATCCCAGCACTTTGGGAGGCCAAGGCAGGTGGATCTCTTAAGCCCAGGAGTTTGAGACTAGCCTGGGCAATATGGTAAAACCCTGTCTGTAAAAAAAAAAAAAAAAAAATCTATCTATCTATCTATCATCTATCTATCTACTATCATCTATCTATCTATTTATCTATCTATCTATTCTATCTAATCTATCTCTCTATTCTATCTAATCTATCTATCTATCTATCTATCTATCTATCTATCTATCTATCTCTTATTTGAAAATTAGCCAGGCATGGTGGTGTGCCCCTGTACTCCCAGCTACTCAGGAGGCTGAGGTGGGAGGATCAGCTGAGCTGGGGAAGTTGAGGCTGCAGGGAGTCATAGTCACACGACCACACTCCAGCCTGGGTGAGGGGAGTAAGACCCTGTTTTTTTTTTTTTTTTTTTTTTTCTTTTTTTTTTTACAAAAAAAAAACAATGTAGACCCTGTAGAATCTCTAAAATTCCTGCCATTGACTGTGTAAGGAGAGGTGGCTTTCTGTTTTGTCATACTTGGGCACTGTTGGAAGCTCCTGTCACTTTTCTGCACTATTTTAACGTTCTTTTTCCGAGCATTGCAAACACCCATTTTGAAAACTCCATTTTAACTACATAGACAAATCAACCTTAAAATTTGGTAGTATAACGCTGATTGCAGGGTTCATCAAAAACAAAAAAATCCATTTTATTATGAAAAATGTCAAGTGTACACAGAAGTAGAATAGCTTAAAGCTTGTAAGCTGGTATTAAAAAAAAAAAAGAAAGAAAAAGAAAAAAAGCCAGGCATGATGGCTCACACCTGCAATCCCAGCACTTTGGGAGACCAAGGCAGGTGGATCACCTGAGGTCCGGAGTTTGAGACCAGCCTGGCCAGCATGGGGAAACCCTGTCTCTACTAAAAGTACAAAAATTAGCCAGATGTGGTGGTGGGTGCCTGTAATCCCAGCTAATCTGGAGGCTGAGGCACAAGAATCGCTTGAACCCGGGAGGTGGAGGTTGCAGTGAGCCGAGATCGTGCCACTGCACTCCAGCCTGGGCGACTGAGTGAGACTCAGTCTCCAAAAAAGGAAATAATACAACATGAACCCTATGTACACATCACTCAGTTTCAACATCAGCATTTTTTGGCTGGGCGCAGTGGCTCATGCCTGTAATCCCAGCACTGTGGGAGGCCGAGGTGATAGGATTGCTTCAGCCCAGGAGTTCAAAAATCAGCCTAGGCAACATAATGAGATCCCTACTCTACAAAAAACAACAAAATGGGTGTGGGGTGCACGCCTGCAGTGGCTACATGGGAGGCTGAGGCAGAAGGATCACTTGAGCCTAGGAGTTTGAGGCTGCCGTGAGTTATGTTTGCACCACTCTACTCCAGCCTGGGCAACAGAGCTAGACTCTGTCTCAAATAAAGAAACCAAGGCTGGGCGCAGTGGCTCACGCCTGTAATCCCAGCACTTTGGGAGGCCGAGGTGGGCGGATCACGAGGTCAGGAGATCGAGACCATCCTGGCTAACACTGTGAAACCCCGTCTCTGCTAAAAATACAAAAAAATTAGCCGGGCGTGGTGGCAGGCGCCTGTAATCCCAGCTACTCGGGAGGCTGAGGCAGGAGAATGGTGTGAACCCAGGAGGCGGAGCTTGCAGTGAGCCTAGATTGTGCCACTGCACTCCAGCCTGGGTGACAGAGCGAGATTCTGTCTCAAAAACAAAAAAACCCAAAACATTTTGCCACAGTTGATTTATCTCATCCTTTTTCAGTATCCCTCCCTTGTCCCTCTTTCCCTTCATTTGTTTTTAATGCTAAACTCTGCTATCTATCCCTTCATTCTTTCCTTTTTTTGCCAAATAATTTTAAAGCAAATCTCAGACCCCTTACATTCTACCCACAAATACTTCAGCATGCATTTCTTCCTACATAATATAACACCGTCATCATGTCTAAGCAAACTAACAATAAGTTTTTACAATAATAGCCCATATCCAAGTTTTCTGGAGTATCTCAGAAATACCTGTCCCATTGGGCTGTTTGAATTGGCTCTGTTGTATTTGCTATTATGTTTCCAGAGTCCCTTTTCCACTAGGCCTCTGCCCTTTTCTTCTTTTATTTTTATTTGTATTTATTTATTTTTTGAGATGGAGCCTCACTCTGTCACCCAGGCTGGAGTGCAGTGGCATGATCTTGGCTCACTGCAACCTCCGCCTTCCCGGGTTCGAGTGATTTTTCTGCCTCAGCCTCCCAAGTAGCTGGGATTGCAGGTGCGTGCCACCATGCCAGGCTGATTTTATATATATATATATATATATATATATATATTTTTTTTTTTTTTTTTTTAGCAGAGGCGGGGTTTCACCATGTTGGCCAGGCTGTTCTCAAACTCCTGACCTCAAGTGATCTGCCTGCCTCAGCCTTCCAAAGTGCTGGGATTACAGGTTTGAGCTACCACGCCCAGTCATTTGCCCATTTTTTCTGAAATACCTTTCATGGGCTTTTAAAACAAAGCAGAACCAAAACCTGTTTCTTTTTGTTTTTTGTTTTGTTTTGTTTAATTCTAAAGTATACACTGGTTCTAAGAAATGTGGGACCTTCAGAAATAAGGGAGGGCGTGTGCACCTCCACACCCAGGGAAACCCTTGAAAGTTAACCGTGGTTGGTTTTGCAAAAATGCTTTTTAAAACTAACTCTCCCCTGCCATTGCTCTCTGCATAGGCGAGTGTCTCCCTCAAACGCCTGAGGATCTTTTCTCCCATGAGGAGCTGGAACCTGACAGCATCGAGCGACGGCCTGTCAAAGACAGTGTGTGTGTGTTCGGTCCTGGTTTCTGGAAGTGGCCGCCTTCCCATCTCCCACTGGGTCCTCCCTACTTGCATTTCTTTGCTTTGGCTGCCCTCAGGTTTGACTCTGCCCAGCCACTTGTCTGCAAGACCCCGGGGGACATGGGTTCTGCAGAGCCAGTAGAAGGGAAGGGAAGCCTGGCCTCCTGGGCTTCTGTCCTGTCTTAGACTTCCCAGGAGGGTGAACTTGCACTTGCATTTTTGTTTTCTTGCTGAGGGACAGCAGCTGCTTGAGGCTTCCCCCTGAGAGTCACTTTCCAAGGCTTTGACCTTGATTCTATTCTGGGCTAAATGAGGACTCTGGAGGCTGGCCAGCCTCCACCACCCACAAGCTGTGTAGACTTAGGTCCGAACCTCAGTTTTATCTAGATAAGGGAAACAAAAGTACCTTTCTTTGGCCGAGTGTTACTTGGATTTTTGTTTGTTTGTTTGTTTGTTTGTTTTGAGACAGGGTCTCATTCCATCACCCAGGCTGGAGTGCAGTGGCGCAGTCACAGCTGTAACTGCAGCCTTGATTTCGCGGGCTCAGGTGATCCTCTGACCTTAGCCTCCCAAGTAGCTGGAACTACAGGCACACACAGCACCATACTTGGATAATTTTTTGGTATGTTTTGTAGAGACAGGGTTTCGCCATGTTGTCCAGGCCAGTCTCGAACTCCTCAGCTCAAGCAATCCACCTGCCTCAGCCTCCGAAAGTGCTGGGCTTATAGGCATGAGCCACTTCTCCTGGCCTTTTTTTTTCCCCAATATTAAACTTTTTTATTTGGAGAGACAAGGTCTTGCTTTGTCCCTCAAGTTGATCTTGAACTCCTGGGCTCAAGGATCCCTCTGCCTCAGCCTCCCAAAGTGCTGAGATGACAGATGTGAGCCACTACCCCGGCCATGCATTTTTATTGGCAGATTTGTTTGTTTTGTAGCTTGTTAATTTATCGTTTCCCAGCCCATCCCCCTGAGCCAGGGATGTTGTTTGTAACCATCTCTCTAGGCATTTAATAATAAATATTAGGCCGGGCACAGTGGCTCACGCCTGTAATCCCAGCACTTTGGGGAGCTGAGGCAGGTGGATCACTTGAGGTCAGGAGTTCGAGACCAGCCTGGCCAACATGGTGAAACCCCGTCTCTACTGAAAATACAAAAATTAGCTGGACATGGTGTTGGGCACCTGTAATCCCAACTACTCGGGAGGCCGAGGCAGGAGAATCACTTGAATCCAGGAGGTGGAGGTTGCAGTGAGCCGAGATCATGCCACTGCACTCCAGCCAGGGCAACAGAGAGAGACTCCATCTCAAAAAAAAAAAAATAATAATAAATATTAATGGCAGTAAGTGCAGTGACATGGTCACTTATAAAGCCCCTGTCATGCACATTCTGTTCCAAGGATGTCAATGTCCCCAACTTGTCCATTACTCACCGTGGCACCCCTGGAGGAAGAGAGGTGGGAAACCCCCATTTCCAGATGAAGAAAGTGTCTCTGAAACTTGCCTGAGATTGCACAGCTGATCAAAAGAAAAACCAGCATTCACACCCGCAGCCCGTCGGTAGATCCATGCTCTTCTCCTGGCCATAGAGTATTGCCTCACTGAGATTTACTGAGCACCTACTATGTGCCAAGCACTGTGGGAATGCTCTGTGTTGCACTGCCTCATAGACACCCCACCCATGCCCTCTGAAGTTGATTGCATGATTGTCAGCCGGTATTTTACAGATGATAAGTGAGGCACAGGCTGGGTGCAGTGGCTCGTACCTATAATCCTAGTACTTTCGGGAGGCCAAGGCTGGAGGATTGCTTGAGGCCAGGAGTTTGAGACCACCTTGGGTAATGTAGTGAGACCTCGTCTCTTACAAAAATTAAAAAATTCACCAGGCCTGGTGGGCACCTGTAGTCCTAGTCACTTGAGAGGCTGAGGCAGGAGTTACTGGCTAAGCCCAGGAGTTCAAGGCTATAGTGAGCTTATGATCGTGCCACTGTACTCCAGCCTGGCATCAGAGTGAGACCCTGGTCTCAAAAAAAAAAAAAAAAGCACAGAGAAGTTAAGTAACTTGCCTGTGGCTACCCAGCTACGAAGTGGTAGCTCCAGGATTCAAACCCATACAGTCTGGCTCCAGAGTCCAATGAGTGTGGTCAGAAGACTGATGTGTGTAAATGTCGGTTATACGGCATAAAGCTGTGTCTGGCACCTCGCAGGCGCTCAGGTATCTTTAGTGCACCTAAAATGTTTGACACAGCACCTGGTGTATAGAAGATGCTAAACAGATCATGGGAGTTGTCACGTCTCTGGTCTGAGCTAGATGGTCTCAGCATCTTCAGCTCAGCCCCTGGTGTGGGGTTCTTATCCTGGGTGCTACTGATATCTGGAGACACATTGTCTTTGTGCTTGGGGACTGTGGATGTTGAGCAGCAAAATCTGGACTCTACCCATTAGATACAGTAGTACCCACCCCAATTTTGACTACCAAAAGTGGCTCCAGACATCGCCAGATGTGCCTTGAGGGGCACAGTTGCCTCCAGTTGAGAACCGTGGCCCAAGTGATGCTGCCTCCCAACACCCCTGGGCTGTGGTCATCTGGTTTCTGCTGTCCCAGTGTCCCACATCCCCTCACATCCATAAGGGAATGATTCCATCTACTCTGGGGTCAAATTTCTCTGCTAAACACAGGCTGAAATTTGAGGTGGGGGGGGGTGGTTCTTGCCTACTGAAGTTGTTCACAGCTCAAGCAAGCATCAGGAAACCCCGTAGGCCCCTGGTGCTGCCCGCACCGCAGCCCTCCTTCCTGCCCTAATAGTGGCCTCCTAGGTGGTTGACTTTCTGGAATGTTTAGCACGCTCTAGCCAGTGGGGTCCCCTTGGCTGCTCCCCGCTCCCAAGCTAACCGTCTCTGCAACCTCTCTCTCTCCAGTGGCTTTTCTTAAATCTCTTAAATAGCAACTCCCAGTTTCCTCATTCCACATCCACTCTTTTAGAAGAGCTGAGGGAGAAAGTTAATCTAGGTTAACCAGCACCTTCTCTCTCTGTAGGTTTTTGTTTTTTTGATGTATGGAGGAAGTTATTCTTCATCTGACAACTTAAACAAAAAATGCTACTGTATATCTCCAGATGGTCTAAGGTGGCTCGTAATTCAGAGAGTTGCTTTTCTGTTTATCTTTTTTCTTTTCTTTTCTTTTTTTTTTTTTTGAGACAGAGTCTCACTCTGTTTCTCAAGCTGGAGTGCAGTGGCACGATCTTGGCTCTCTGCAGCCTCTGCCTTGGGTTTCAAGCGATCTCCTGTCTCAGACTCCTGAGTAGCTGGGACTACAGGCATGCACCACCACACCCGGCTAATTTTTGTATTTTTAGTAAGAGGGGTTTCACCATGTTGGCCAGGCTGGTCTCGAACTCCTGACACAGGTGATCTGCCCGCCTCGGTCCCCAAGTGTTGGGATTACAGGCATGAGCCCCTGCGACTGGCCTGCTTTTTGTTTTAGTGAGAGATGTGAAGTAAAAGGAAAATAACAGGAAGAAGAGTAAAGAAGACAGAGGTGCTAGGAGCCTTAGAAGTGTGGAGCTGCCGGGCGCGGTGTCTCATGCCTGTAATCCCGGCAACTTTGGAAGGCCTGAGGCAAGCAGATCACTTGAGGCCAAGAGTTCGAACCAGCCTGAGCAACATGTCAAGACCCCATCTCTGCAAAAAATACAAAAAAATTAGCTGGTGTGGTGGTGCACATCCTGTAGTCCCAATTGCTCAGGAGGCTGAAGTGGGAGAATCGCCTGCACCTGGGATGGAGGTTGCAGTGAGCCGAGATCGCACCACTGCACTCCAGCCTGGGTGCAGAAGCCAGATCCTGTCTCAGAAGAAGACAGAAACACAAGCCAGTTAACGTGGGCTTTGTCTCCAACACTCTCCCCTCCCCCTTGCCCTCATACCACACTTCCTGTTCCGTATCCTCTTTTTTTTTTGAGTTTATCATGATGGGTGTTTTAGAAAGATCCACCTGCTGTGATGTGATGTGTGTAGGGTGGTGTGGCTGGGTGGGGAAGACAGATAGAGGACATGGGGAGAAGGGTGAACGACCTCCCTTTGAACCTCAAGGAGGGCCCAGCGGTCTGATGCAGGCCACCCCAGTGGAGAGAGGTTTGCATGTGGACGCCATCTGTTTCCCACTGACCTTGGCCACTGCTCGGCCTCCCAGCTGGACCTGCCCCAAACCTACCTGATAAGGGCCAGGGCGTCGAGAGCACTGAGTAATTCTCGTGGGGCCCCCGCCTGTGCAGTCATCTCCCAGATGATCATCCAGATGGTGCAACCCCATCTTACAAGGACAAAGTTTCTTGTAGTTTCCTTCTGCTTCTGGGTCTGGGGCTGCCTCCAAAACTGCAGGTTTGAGTTTCCTCTTTCAGAACCTGTGGCTGATGTCACCAGATAATAATGCCTAGTGCCATTTGTGTTAAGCGTCTGGGGTTGAACCACTCAAGCAGAGAAAGAGAGCGTTCTGTTCATGTGGAGTCCCACAGCTCAGCCTGTGCCTGACATGTTGTCTCTGCTTTGTAGGCGGGGGCACGAACAGCATCACCGTGAGGAATGCCACATTCACCTGGGCCAGGGGCGACCCTCCCACGCTGAATGGGTAAGCCGGGACGTGGACACACGTGATGGCGTGGAGAGAGCCACAGGGCTTTTGTCAGACGTGGATTCGAATTCCCCAAGCACTATTCTACTAGTGTTCGTTTCTCCTGTGGCCCTGGAATCTGGGGCAGGGGTCTTTGTTTCCTTCCCCTTCCCCAGCTTTTAGCTCAGCACCTGACGTGTGGCAGGCCCTTTGCAATGCATGTTAAAGGACCGTGTGCACAGGTTCAGCTGCTCCTGAATGCTGTTATCGCAGGTGCATGTCCCACCTTCAGACCTGAGTTCTGCCCACCAGTTGTTCGTCGGCTCATTCCTCTGCCAAGCTAGGCAGTCTCACACATGTGCACTGACGTGGCCGAGTGTCCCCTTTGCCCACAGACGCGGATCTTGGTCATGCACAGCATGAGCTACTTGCCACAGGTGGATGTCATCATTGTCATGAGTGGCGGCAAGATCTCTGAGATGGGCTCCTACCAGGAGCTGCTGGCCCAAGACGGGCCTTCGCTGAGTTCCTGCGTACCTATGCCAGCACAGAGCAGGAGCAGGACCCAGAGGAGAACGGTAGGGGCAGCCCCAGGGTTCCTCCCGCTCGGGGTGTCTGGCGCCTTGAAGGGCCACATTGGCCTCTTTGAGGTTGCCACCAGCCACTCGGGAAGGCGGCTCATCAGGGCATGAGGGTGGGAGCTGGATGGAGCCCCCTAAAAGAAACAACGTGGAAAACCACCTTAGTCCCTGCAGCGCTGAATTGAGAGAGTCTCGGTGCTTTATGGCCAGGGGACGGGAGCACCAGGCTTCAGCTCAGCTGACCTCAGGGCAGGGTCTAGTGCCTTCCTGGAACACAACCTTGGACCTGATGAGTTTCAGGGTCCTTATGGCAAAAATGGGAATGATGGTAATTAAAGTCCTGGCTCTCGGGGCTGAGAGAAACTGAGGACATACGTGATGCAAGAGATATGAGGGTTGTGAGGTGAAGCACGGAGTTAAGCTGGCAGGCTCGGGTTGGTGACGTCTGGGTTCAATCCCCGGCCGCTCATCTCCCCAGCTGTGTGACCTCAGGCCTGCCCTTCAGACCCATCTGAGCTTCACTTCCTTCCCTCATAAAGCAGTTCAGCAGGGCCAGACGTGGTGGTTCCCAACACTTGTAATCCCAACACAGAGAGGCCGAGGTGGGAGGATCGCTCCAGCTCAGGAGTTTGAGACCAGCCCCGGTAGGATGGCGAAATCTCATCTCTACAAAAAATACAAAAAATTTGCCAGGCGCAGTGGCTCACGCCTGTAATCCCAGCACTTTGGGAGGCCGAGATGGGTGGATCACTTGAGGCCAGGAGGAGTTCAAAACCAGCCTGGCCAACATACTGAAACCCCAACTCTACAAAAAAAAAAAAAAAATTCAGATACTATTAAGTGCTTTGAAGGGGAAAAAAAAGACAATGCCGTGGGCTGAGGAGTGATGGGTGTCATTGTGGCAACTCAGGC
Organism: Nomascus leucogenys; assembly: GCF_006542625.1. Lineage (NCBI taxonomy): Eukaryota > Metazoa > Chordata > Mammalia > Primates > Hylobatidae > Nomascus > Nomascus leucogenys. Next base: position 9,247 of record NW_022097539.1, read on the forward strand.
AGGGGATAGGGAAACCCTCTCTGGGGAGGTTACATTGGCATGGGAAGGAGCCAGCAGGGAGAAGATGTGGGAACATGTTGTGGGCAGAGGGAACAGCAAGTGCAAAGGCCTCAGGACCAGCATGAGCTCAATTTGTTTACAAAACAAAAAGGCTGGTGTGGCTAGACACATGGTGTGCCAGGACATGGGGGGCAGGAGAAGATGTCAGCACAGTGATTGTCCTGCAGGGCCTTCCAGGTGGGTTTTGGTCTAACTGTCGATCTCCTGATCTCGTGATCCACCCGCCTTGGCCTCCCAAAGTTCTGGGATTACAGGCATGAGCCACTGCGCCCGGCCAAGTATGCTTTGTTTTAAGCCATAAAGACGCATATGTACTTTTGTCACATTCTACTAGCCAGAATTTTCAAGAAGGGTTAAAAAGAAAAAGACTGGCTAGAAAGATAATTATTTTGAACAAATCTCATATTCATCTTTCATTTATAAAACTGTTACTTATTCCTTCCAAAAAAAAAGAAATTGGCCCTAATGGAGTAAAAATTCACCTTTTTATTCTAATTTAAAATATATCATTGCTAAGATTTATGATTTTCAGTTAAAATGTCCTAAATATATAAACAGTGTTAGAAGGCCTGAAAGAACTTAAAATGCATCATATTTCTAGATTTCATGTATTAGATTCATAAGAATTATTTAAATATTCAGGGAGATTTTTAATAAATCAAATGATGGAATACTTAAAAGAAAAATAAAAACTATTACATTTATAAATACAATTTTAAAAGGCATAAGGGAATTTAATTCTTAAGAAATTATTAAGAAATAAAGTTGTCCTTAAAATGATTGCTAAAAATGTAAAAGATAAAAGATTTAAAATATATGTGTATATACATATACATATATATGATTTTAAAATTTGTAGGCTGAAATTAAATGCTGAGGTAAAAACTGTGTGTTTGAATTTGTGAGTTTCATGAGCAGCATACTAACTCTATAAGGCAGAGTAACCTCTGGTTAGCCTTTCCTGTACCAAAAACTTTCTTCAAGGACAACAAAAGGTGCCATGAAGGAGGCTTCCTTTTGGGAGCCGGTCAGAGGGAGTCAGAATGACCCCAAAGCACAGAGCACTGTGGGCAAACTAGAATAAAATAATAAAAAGAATAAGCATGAGAAACACGGGGAAAGTCCAGTCAAGATAAGGCCTACTTATCCCTAGGAGCCACAATTTTTATATATTGCTCTAAATTTGCATTATCTGGTCAATAATTTTCTAATCCATCATGTATCCTATTATTTAATAAATCTACTCTTCAATTCTTTGTAAGGTTTGATGGCCTCCCTGGGGCAGGGGAGGGTTTGCTGTGGAGCTGTGTAGCCTTAGCAGCTGGGCCGTCACTGGCCGGGTCCCTTCCCTGGCCCTGCAAGGGGAACTGGCACAATTATGTTCACATAATTGTGTGTTGTATAAATTTCACAGACTGTGAGTATATAAATAATAATTTTAAAATTTGAATTACTGAGACCCAGAGGCAACTGAGCTAGTTTGGGGCAAAGTAGAACACTGTAGTTAAGACCCTGGACTCTGGGCTGGACACCATCACTCACACCTGTCATCCCAGCACTTTGGGGGGCAGAAGCAGGAGGATCGCTTGTGCCCGGAGTTCAAGGTCAGACTTGGCAACATAGTAAAACCGTATCTCTACAAAAAAATGCAAAGAAATTATCTGGGCATGGTCGCACATGCCTGTAGGCCCAGCTACTCTGGAGGCTGAGATGGGAGGATAACCTGAGCAAAGGGAGGTTAAGGCTGTGCTGAGCCATGATCACCACTGCACTCCAGCCTGGGCAAGAGTGAGACCCTCCCCCACCTCACCAAAAAAAAAAAAAAAGATTTGCACTTTTGGAGCCCAAAAGTGCAAATCCCAACTCTGCCATTTTCTAACCATTGTGATTCTGGGCAAGTTATGTGATTCTGGGCAAGTTATATTATGGTATGAGACCACCACTTCTCCTGTTGTCCTTCCCAGTTTCTCCCCAACCTCCCCTTTTCCCTAGTTTATAAGACAGGAGAAAAGGGAGAAAGCAAAAGTTGGAAAGAAACAGAAGTAAGATAAATAGCTAGACGACCTTGGCACCACCACCTGGCCCTGGTGGTTGAAATAATAATAATATTAACCCCTGACCAAAACTACTGGTGTTATCTGTAAATTCCAGACATTGTATGAGAAAGCACTGTAAAACTTTTGTTCTGTTTGCTGATGTATGTAGCCCCCAGTCACGTTCCTCACGCTTACTTGATCTGTTATGACTTTTTCATGTAGACCCCTTAGAGTTGTAAGCCCTTAAAAGGGCTAGGAATTTCTTTTTCGGGGAGCTCAGCTCTTAAGACACGAGTGTGCCGACGCTCCCGGCCGAATAAAAAAACCCTCTTCCTTCTTTAATCCGGTGTCCGAGGAGTTTTGTCTGTGACTCGTCCTGCTGCGCGATGTCTGAACCCTTCTCTTACTCGCTCTTCCTGCAGGGTTGGATAGTGTTGCTCACTCCCATCTTACCGTGCTCCCCATTTTGCTTTTTGAGTTTATTCTTTCTTAATCCTCCTCCTGCCTAATGGCATTTTCTGTCTTTGACTGAATACATTTTGTGTGGTCATCCTTTTGGATATTGATGTGCCTAAAATCTTTCTTGTGTCCTTTCTCATTCATTCTCTTTGTCCCATTTGGCTGACATTCAGGAAAGCTTCACTGGATACAGTGTGGTGATGTGCTGCCCAAGGACCGACTCAGAACTCTGTAGGAACTTGGGTCTGTGAACCTCCAAAATAAATCTCAGGCTGGCTATTCCCAGAGGACACTGCAGCCTGGGAAATATGCCATTAGGATTTGTTAGTACCAAAGGAAATAATCTTTGTTAAGAATGAGATCACTGGCCGGGCATGGTGGCTCACGCTTGTAATCCCAGCACTTTGGGAGGCCGAGGCGGCGGATCACGAGGTCAGGAGATCGAGACCACGGTGAAACTCTGTCTCTACTAAAAATACAAAAAATAGCCGGGCGTGGTGGCGGGCGCCTGTAGTCCCAGCTACTCGGAGAGGCTGAGGCAGGAGAATGGCGTGAACCCCGGGGGCGGAGCTTGCAGTGAGCCGAGATCGCGCCACTGCACTCCAGCCTGGGTGACAGAGCGAGACTCCGTCCAAAAAAAAAGAGAATAAGATCACTGAGGCAGATGACGGTTTCAGTATGATGCCATCTGGTAAGAAGTTACATGATGAGCTTTTCAGTATCTAGAGGTATGAGAAATAAAAGCATACCTCATTTTGAGAGATCCTGACTCTGAGAAGCACCTGGTTAGGACAATTAGCCTAATATCTGCAACAGGTTAGTGGCGTCAGGCTAAGAGGGCAGAGGGGCCAGTTTAGATGAGTGACTCAAGCGTCATGACAATCAGATTTCATGTGTTACCCTTTATTTGGATCCTGGGCTCACAAGCCAACTATAAAACAATAATGTTCATAGAGTTGGGAAATTCAATTATGAGCAAGGTAATAAATGATACAAGGAATTCATGTTAATATTGTTATGGATGATAATCAGGGTCATGCTATGACTTTTGTGGCTTCTAGGTGTCTATGTGAGCTTCTTCTTCCATAAACACAATATCTTATGACCTCATTTTCGTTATTTAATATAATCCAATATGAACTTAATATTATAGATTAATATTATTATCTTATTGTTGCCTTTAAAAGAAATAAAAATTAAAACACTTTCCTGGGCCTCTGAAAGTACTGTGGGTCTTAGACACTGGGCCTACTGTGTTCAATGGACAAGTCAGCCTTGGTGATAATGCCACAAAGAATTGGAAGAAATTCTTCACAATTATTTTATGCTGTAGAGTAAATTAATAAGAATTTAACTCACAAAACAAAGAGCTCAAAGAGGATAAGATAAAATGGAAAAAAACTGAAAAGGAATTTGTAATTTTCCGGACAAAAGTTGAGAAGCCACATAGTTAAATACATATCATGAAATAATACATAAATTAGAAATAGCAAGGAAGAGAATAGTCATCCCTAAAAACATTTTGCTGACAGAATAAAGTCTGGTAGCAATCACAATGATTCATAAAACAAAGACTAAGATTAAAGAAATTAGTCTAAATATCCCCAGTTCTATTTACTGATCCACAACAAAATGGATTACCTGCAACATTCTAGCCATTCTCCTCTGGTTGAGCTCTGGGTGGCCTATGTCTCACTAAAAGTGTGGTGCCCAGAGTGGAACAGTCTCCTAGTTATTGTCAGACAGACAGTAGGGCAGAACTCTCACATTACCTGTTCCTATTGGTGTAAACCAAGGGTAATAATTGGTTTATCTAAATTAATGCAAGAAAAGAGATCCTGCTGGGAATCTCAAAGAAGGAGGCACTGTTATTCTTGGGAATTTGGCTAGCACCATGGTACCAGCTTCACAAAAGAGTTTTAGAAGTAAGACACCTCTGGTTCCAGGCATGAGAGAATAAAAGTACCCTTTTACTGTGTAAGAGTAAGAGTACCCTCTTACTGTGATCTATTATAAAAACTAAACAAAATATATAAAGTAACTGTTTTTTAGATATTGGATAACAGACAATGCAGGCTTGTGATCCCCTGGACATGGGTTATCTTAAATCTTTGACCAAATACTAAAGCCTAGCAGAGAACAGCCATGGGGAGGGTGGGGTATGGAGCTGAACAGATTCCAGAGATCACATGTACTGAAACAATTTGGAGTTCTGACCATGTAGAGTGAAGAGATGTTGCTGAACACCCTCAGCATTGAATTTAGATCCCAATAAAGGCCATGACTTAAGAACAGGATTTCTCTAGCCATAGAATAAGGGAAACTCCAGACTGACCTTAATAAAGTCTAAAACAAACACTCAGTAAGATCAAGCTTATCCATCAATAAATCAGTAAAATCCACGACTCCTTAAAAGAAAGCAATAAAGTCCAGACTCTCAGAAACATAGCCTCCACAGTGGCCAGGACACAATATAAAATTATTAGATACTTGAAGAAGCAGGCAAATCTAGCCCATAACCAAGATTAAATAGAGTCAGTAGAAACAGACCCAGACATGATATTGGAATTAGCAAACAAGGATTTTAAAATAGCATTATAAGTGTGCATGTTCAGAAATTTAAAGGAAAGAGTGACTATAAGTGAACGACACATGGGGAAAAATCAAGAAAAATAGTAATTATAAAAATTAAAATTAAAAATTAAATGAAAATTCTACAGCTAAAAAACACAACATTCAAAAGAAAAATTTATTGCCTTGGTGTCAAAACAGACTAGAAAAATGCACCAACCTCAAAGAGTGAAATCAAAATGATGGCCACAAAACACCTTTGCCTTCTCTACTACTCCTCATGGAGGTCTTTGCTCAAGATAAAATGGTTTACTCATTCACTCTCCCCTAGATACACTCTTTTTTTTTTTTCAGTTTCCAGGTGTTTGCTCACACTTTTCCCTCATCTGGCTTTAAGATTTAATATGAGAAAAGTGATGTGGGACAGTCAATGTCAGGAGGGACAGTCAATGTCAGGAGGCACAGTCTTCACCATTCACTGGTAATGGAATGAGAGTCTAGACATGTACTATCCTGGGGCTGAATTATCTACAGGTCAGACAATATTTGTTTTATACTATCTCCTCTAATGTCTTTCATTATAGAATGTAAAACTCTCATCTCAGCATATTATTTTTCTAAATGTTGGAAAAATACCCCCTTTAGAGAGTATAATTACAGAGTTTCTACACTCCTTGCTATCTCAACTGTTTCCTGTCTATACATCCTTATTAGGCTGTTCTTGTGTTGCTATAAAGAAATACCTGAGATTGTCTGGGTGCAGTGGCTCATGCCTGTAATCCCAGCACTTTGGGAGGCCAAGGCAGGTGGATCATTAGGTCAGGAGTTCCAGACCAGCCTGACCAACATGGTGAAAGCCCGTCTCTACTAAAAATACAAAAGTTAGCTGGCATAAGGGTGCACGCCTGTAATCCCAGCTACTCAGGAGACTGAGGCAGGAGAATCACTTTAACCCAGGAGGCAGAGGTTGCAATAAGCCAAGATCACACCACTGCACTCCAGCCTGGGCAACAGAGCAAGACTCTGTCTCAAAAAAAAGAAATACTTGAGATTGCATAATTTATAAGAAAAGAGGTTTAATTGGCTCACAGTTCTGCAGGCTGTACAGGAAGCACAGAGCCAGCATCAGCTTCTGAGGAGGCTTCAAGAAATTTCTACTCACGGCAGAAGGTGATGTGGGAGCTTGTGTGTCACATGGTGCAGGCAGGTGCAGGAGCGGGAGTGTGGGGGAGGAGCCATAAACCTAATCAACCTGATCTCACTAGAATTCACTCACTATCCCTAGAACAGGACCAAGCCATGAGGGATCCACCCCCATGACCCAAACCCCTCCCCCCAGGCCCAATCTCCAACACTAGGGATTACAATTCAACATGACATTTGGTGGGGACACATACTCAAACTACATCAACATCTGTCTGGGCTCCCAGCTAGCTATATTTGTCTTTCCTATATAGTTATTGGTTTTTATCTCTGGCATATTTAAATACTACAAAAATTTCTAAGCAATCTAAAAATTATTACTTTTTTTTTTGAGACGGAGTCTTGCTCTGTCGCCCAGGCTGGAGTGCAGTGGTGCGATCTTGGCTCACTGCAAGCTCCGCCTCCCGGGTTCACGCCATTCTTCTGCCTCAGCCTCCTGAGTAGCTGGGACTACAGGCGCCCCCCACCATGCCAGGATAATTTTTTTTTTTTTGTATTTTTAGTAGAGACAGGGTTTCACCGTGTTTGTCAGGGTGGTCTCGATCTCCCGACTTCATGACCCGCCCGCCTCGGCCTCTCAAGGTACTGGGATTACAGAACAATCTAAAATTATTTAGACCCAGCTTAGTTGCTACCTTTTCTATGGGGTCTTCTTTCATTCCCCAGCCACTGTCTTCCCCTGAACTCTCAAAGAACTTGTGATCTTACCAACACATTCGAGTTGCATTTCTGTAGTAGTTGTTTTGTATACATGTGTTACATCTTATTCAAGACTCTGAACTTCCAGAAATCAGGGACAATATATTCTAATAATCACAGTTCCCATAACACACAGGACAATGGACTTTATATAATGTTCTTTTTGGTCCTTATCTCTGATCAAATAAGAAAATATGCAGTCATCGTGTCTGCTCTTGGAAGGAGTAATCAATATTCACCAAAGGATCAGCAAGCAGAAGGTTAGTACACAAGTCACCTGTGTCTTGAAGGTTTGCGGTAATAAATGTTGTACAGAAGGGTCAGAGGAACTAAATTGCAGGTGGGTGAAGACTAAGAAGCTACTCAGAGAAGGATTTTGAAGGAAGGCTGTGGTTGGGAGTGGTGTATCTGTGGAAAGGGACAGCGGCTTCTAGTCGTTGGGGTATTTGAGAGAGAGAACGGGGACAATGACTGGGGTTCCTAAGTGGTTAGACGAAGGGGTCAATCTGGCCACAGCATTTGGGATATGGGAAACAGTGGGGGTCTGTTTGGGAGAGGCTAAGTGCAGGACAGGGAGGACTGAATGTAATGAGCTCAGGCCTTAGAACCCAGGGAGAAGCACAGATAGAAAGGAGCACTGTGCGAATGGAGTCACCAGTGACACACCCTCCTTCATAGAACCCCACTGGTCAGTGTGGGGACCTGGACCAGCAACCACCAGACAGGAAAGGAGAATGATCAACAGTGCCTTCTGTCAGGGAGAGAGGAGTTGGCAGCACCAGCAGTCCTGGCTCCCCTAGGCACCAGGCTCTCTTATTCCTAGAACTCCACGTTGAATGGTGTGTGTCTTCCTTAAAAGCCTGGACTTTCTGGCAGTTTGTGGTTTAATTTAATTTGCACAGTACTTCATAATAGTTACAGTTACATGAACTGGTATATAACATTGGGGAAAACAAGGTTTTTCTGTGATGATAATTGCCTGTTTAAATGATGATAATTGCCCTTTAAAAACAAGTAATATTCTCACAATACTCCTTCTTTTTCATATTGGCTGGTCAAGCCAGACTATTTTAGTCATGCTTTAAAATAAAGAATCAAATCCTAGTTTCCATTCTTTGGTTAATAATACTTTGTTGCAATATTTTTATGATTTTTTTCAGTTACAATTAGTTTTTGCAAGGGCTGACTGATTTGTTGATTTTCTAACTATTTTAATTCCTTGGTTAGATGTTCCATGTAGAATTTTACTTTTCTTTTTAAAGTCTGGATTAATGTCACATGTTTTATACTTGCCACTGCTTTTCCCATATCCTACATGGTTATTGGTTTTTATCTCTGGTATATTTATCCTCTCTAGATAGTTTACTGCCCCGTTTTTAAAATTTGTGATGATGAAGTTATTGAATATGCATTTTCCTTGTTAATATGTTCATTTTTTGTTCTAGAAATTGATATTACACTATGAGCCTATTTGAAACAAACCAACAAAAATAGGTGCCCCAGCTTCTGCCTACAGGAATTCTCAGTAGGATCTCTTGGTAGGAGGTGGCAGAGACTGTGAGACTTCTTTTAGGGGGAATACAGGAAAATTCCTCTTCACGCGTTTTCTAAGGAGGCCCTCAGAAAGCTCCACCAATGTCCCTGAACTTTGGCAACTGTGAATTATAAAGACTAGGGCTCCACTGGGGACTGGAAAAGTTCTCAATGTACATAAGAATCACCTTGCAGACTTTTTAAAAGATCAGAACCTGGATGCCACCACAAGAATCAAATATCTGGGAGGTGCAGCCAGCTTTCCAGGTAATTCTACCCAGCAGCAAGACTTGGGAGCCAACAAGCCAGGTGATTAAAAGCTCAACTTCAGAGCTATAAATGTGGGGAAAATCCTTTCCAGTACTTGGGACCATGGGCCAGGGGCAGAATAAAAAACTGGAAAAGATGGCCGAGTGCGCTGGCTCACGCCTGTAATCCTAGCACATTGGGAGGCCAAGGTGGGTGGATAACCTGAGGTCAGGAGTTCTAGACCAGCCTGACCAACATGGCAAAACCCCATCTCTACTAAAAATACAAAAATTAGCCAGGCATGGTGGCTGGCGCCTGTAATCCCAGCTACTCAGGAGGCTGAGGCAGGAGAATCGCTTGAACCCGGGAGGTGGAGGTTGCAGTAAGCAGAGATCGTGCTACTGCACTCCAGCCTGGGCAACAGAGAGAGACCCTTTCTCAAAAAAAAAAAAAGAAAGAAAAAGAAAAGAAAAGACACCGCAGAGTACCAGCAGGGAGAATAGGAAGCCAAGTGCTAATAATGTCCATCGGTCCAGCTGCTGTACCTATGCTTTATTGGACTTCTCTTCCTGCATGTGACAAACTGGCTAGGACAATAATTTTATGAATCCGATTATTTTGAAAAAGGTATTATTTCCAAAAAGAAAATTAGTTTGTTGTACTTTCCATTCTTCTTTGCCTTATGAGTTCTTATGACTTGGGAGTTATTTCTCCTTGACAAACTTTCAAGGTTGTCTATCTGGTTGTTAAATTGCACGACTGTCTAAATTATGGAAATTAAGTTACCTGCTTTCTGCTTGGTCGCTTTCCTTAATCTGCAAATCTGTTCCCTGTTACCTTTACTCAACTGTTAATGATTCCAGTTTGTGTCTGAGGTTCTAACTGTCTTACATCCAAGAAATTAGTTGTTTAGAGCTTTTAAGTAGAAGGGGCACAAGTGCCCTGAGCTAACTATAGGGTCTTGGACAAAGTCCCCTCTCCTCCAGCCTTTTTTCCTTTCCCAGGCCACAGAGTGGGTGGGGAGCTGACGCTAAGCCAAGGGAGTAGGGGAGAAGGGGAGGTGTGGGGACAAGGGTCTGCTGTGCTCACCTTCTTTGATTTTAAACCATACACTTCTACATCTGAAAAACCTGCTATAAAACCTTTCATTTCTTGCTTCCCTGCTGGCTTGATTTTCTCCTCTCATTTCTTTCTTTTCTTTTCTTTATTTTTCATTTCTCCTTTCCTTCCTTTCTTCCTCCCTCTTCTTTCTTTCTTTCACTCTTTTGAAATTTGTCAATGTTCATTTGTTTTCTGGACTTCTGACCACAGTTCTGGATTCACAGACATTAGCAGGAAAAATCTAGATATTTAATTTCTAATTTGGCCAAGCCCAAACGATTTCATAGGGATTCCAACAAAAAGGAACTCATCAATAATGACAGCTTGAGCCCTTACTGTGTGATAACCCTTATGTGACCTTGCATTCATTTAGACTCTACTCAGCCCACAGCCACCATGCAGCTACCTCCAACAGCTATTGCTGCTCACCGCCTTCCAATCTGATGATTCTAGTTGCTGGTACTCATTAAACAAAATTATGAAAGGCATTGTTCTGGACTGAGCTACTGCACTAAGCCCCAACAGACCAGATCAAACTAAAATAGAGTCATGCATGCTAAGTGCCGTGTAATCAAACTGAAACTTTAAGAAAGCAGATAGATCTCCAAACAGAACAGTTTCTGTTCTCTTAAAAATAGGAGATTCCAGCATAATAAGGAACTCCCCTTGGCCCTAACTGTTGACGTCAATGCCTAAAGTTTTGGTCAACTTCCTGAAGGGGGAAATTGTTAAATTAAGTTAAAGCTACTTCCTGACATAATTTAAGTTCAGCCTAAAGGTTTCTTCAAATATAGTGAAGTATAACCTAACTGGATGTGTGGGCAAATTGTAACTTACTCTTGTATCAATCACACAGTTTCAGCCAATCACAGGTGGCCAACTGTTCAAATCATGTTCAAATAAGGCAAATGCTGAGCTGAAACCAATCCTGCTGTTTCTGTATCTTGCTTCCATTTTCTATCCATCACTTTCCTTGTTCTGTCCACAAGTATTAGCCGGCCATGTGGCAGCCCTGCAGTCACTCTTAACCTATTCTTTTTTGGGAACTGCTGATTCTCTCATTCTTTGCTCAGTGAAACACTGTTAAATTTCATTCATTTAAAGATTGTCTTTTAATATACTGAACTGAGACTTGCTTCCGATTCTCCTAAGTTCTGCATAACACCTTACTGTCACCCAATCCAGTCTGTGTATGCATTACATCCCCATTACTCTGACCCTAGCAACAGATATATACTGTTTATGACTGATATAAAGGAACTAGCTCCACTTACATAAAAACTGTCTACATCAGGATAATGAGAAGACAAGCCACAGACCAGGACCAAATATCTGCAAAAGACATTTCTGATAAAGAACTGTTATCCAAAATATACTCAATATTAAGAAAATAAACAATCCTTTTTAAAAATGGGCTAAAGATCTTAACCTCTCCAAAGATATATACATGGCAAATAAGCATATGAAAAGATGCTTCACCTCATATGTCATAAGGGAATTTCAAATTAAAACAACAATTGAGATACCACTACACATTTATTAAAATGGCCAAAATCCAGAACACAAACAATACCAAATATTTGTGAGTATGTAGAGCAACAAGAGCTCTTCTTATTGCTTGTTGGTGGGAATGCAAAATGATACAGCCACTTTGGAAGCCAGTTTGGCATTTTCATACAAAACTAAACATGCTCTTGTCATATGATCCTGCAATTGTACTACCTGGCACAATCTCTAAAGGGATTGAAACTTGTGACCACACCAAAAGCTGCACGTGAATGTTTATGGCAGCTGTATTCATAATTGCCAAAACTTGGAAGCAACCAAGAGGTCCTCCAGTGAGTGAATGGATAAATAAACCAGTCTATCCAGGAAACAGAATATTTTTCAGCATTAAAAAGAAATGAACTACCAAACCATGAAAAGATGTGAAGCAAAATTAAGTGCCTATAATTAAATGAAATAAAACAGTCTTAAAAGAGTACATAGTATATGATTTCAACTATACCATATTCTGGAAAAGGCAAAACTATGAAGACAGTAAGGTACATACGTGTACCTCCAAACTCCTAGGATGTACATTAAGAGTGAATGCTAATGGAAACTACAGAGTTTGGGTGATAATGATGTGTCAGTGTAGGTGCATGGATTGTTACAAAAGTACCACTCTGGTGTGCAGTGTTGATAATGGGGAAGTTGTGGGGTGGAAGCAGGGAAATCTCTGTCTCTTCTGCTCAATTGTGATGAGAATCTAAAACTGCCCTAAAAAATAAAGTTTATTTTAAAAGAAAAAAGTCTCTACATATCACCCCAACCACAAAATGGAGGTGGAGGTGGGGAGTAATCTTTCCTCTTTCCACTCTTTGTCACTGTGGATGGACATCTCTTTCCCCAGGGAATTACTCTATTTGGGGGTGGAGGCAGTATGGGGGAAGCAAGCAAGACAGCCTGTCATTGTCCAGTATGCTACTTACGGCAAGTAAGTCTTCCCATCTGATATGGTTTGTCTGTGTCCCTACCCAAATCTCAACTTGAATTGTATCTCCCAGAATTCCCACATGTTGTGGGAGAGACCCAGTGGGAAGTAAGTGAATCATGGGGACCAGTCTTTCCCATGCTATTCTCATGATAGTGAATAAGTCACATGAGATCTGATGGTTTATCAGGGGTTTCCACTTTTGCTTCTTCCTCATTCTCTCTTTCCACCACCATGTAAGAAGTGCCTTTTGCCCTCCCCCATGATTGTAAGACCTTCCCCAGCCACGTGGAATTGTAAGTCCAGTTAAACCTCTTTCTTTTGTAAATTGCCCCGTCTCAGGTATGTCTTTATCAGCAGCATGAAAACTGACTAGTACAGTAAACTGGTACCAGTAGAGTGGGGCATTGCTGAGAAGATACTTGAAAATGTGGAGCAACTTTGGAACTGGGTAATGCACAGAGGTTGGAATAGTTTGGAGAGCTCAGAAGACAGGAAAATATGGGAAAGTTTGGAACTCCCTAGAGACTTGTTGAATGGCTTTGCCCAAAATGCTGATAACAACATGGACAATCAAATCCAGGCTGAGGTGGTCTCAGATGGAGGTGAGGCACTTGTTGGGAACTGGAGCAAAGGTGACTCTTGCTATGCTTAAGCAAAGAGACTGGCAGCATTTTGCCCCTGCCCTAGAGATATGTGGAACTTTGAACTTGAAAGAGATGATTTAGGATATTTGGCGGAAGAAATTTCTAAGCAGCAAAGCATTCAAGAGGTGATTTGGGTCCCGTTAAAGGCATTCAGTTTTATAAGGGAAGCAGAGCATAAAAGTTTGGAAAATTTGCAGCCTGATGATGCAATAAAAAAGAAAAACCTGTTTTCTGGGGAGAAATTCAAGCCGGCTGCAGAAACTTGCATAAGTAGCAAGGAACTTAATGTTAATCCCCAAAACCATGGGGAAAATGTCTCCAGGCCATGTCAGAGACCTTCACAACAGCCCCTCCCATCACAGGCCCAGAAGTCCAGAAGGAAAAAGTGGTTTGCTGGGGCCAGGCCCAGGGTCCCCATGCTGTATGCATCTTAGGAACTTGGTGCCCTGTGTCCCAGCCACTCCAGCCATGACTGAAAGTGGCCAACGTAGCACTTGGGGCCATGGCTTTAGAGGGTGCAAGCCTCAAGTCTTGGCAGCTTCCACGTGGTGTTTAGCCTGTAGGTGCACAGAAATCAAGAACTGAGATTTGGGAACCTCCTCCTAGATTTCAGAAGATGTATGGAAATGCCTGGATGCCCAGGCAAAAGTTTGCTGCATGGGTGGGGACTTCATGGAGAACCTCTGCTAGGGCAGTGCATAAGGGGAAAGTGGGGTTGGAGCCCCCACACAGAGTCCCTACTGGGGCCCTCCCTAGAGGAGCTGTGAGAAGAGGGCCACCATCCTCCAGACCCCAGTGTGGTAGATCCATGGACAGCTTGCACCGTGTGCCTGGAAAAGCTTCAGACACTCCATGCCAGCCCATGAAACTAGCCAGGAGGGAGGCTGTACCCTGCAAATCCACAGCAGTGGAGCTGCCCAAGACCATGGGAATCCACCTCTTGCAGCAATATGGCCCAGCTGTGAGACATGGAGTCAAAGGAGATCATTTTGGAACTTTAAGATTTGACTGCCCTGCTGGATTTCAGATTTTCATGGGCCCTGTAGCCCATTGTTTTGGCCAATTTCTCCCATTTGGAATGGCTGTATTTACCCAATGCCTGTACCCCCATTGTATCCAGGAAGTAACTAACTTGCTTTTGACTTTACAGGCTCATAGGCGGAAGGACTTGCGTTGTCTCAGATGAGACTTTGGACTGTAGACTTTTGGGTTAATGCTGAAATGAGGTGAGACTTTGGAGAACTGTTGGAAAGGCATGATTGGTTTTGAAATGTGAGGACATGAAATTTGGGAGGGGCCTGGGGCAGAATGATATGATTTGGCTGCGTCCCCACCCAAATCTCAACTTGAACGGTATCTCCAGAATTCCTGCGTGTTGTGGGAGGGACCCAGGGGGAGGTAATTGAATCATGGGGCCGGTCTTTTTCATGATATTCTCGTGATAGTGAATAAGTCTCATGAGATCTGATGGGTTTATCAGGGGTTTCTACTTTTGCTTCTTCCTCATTCTCTCTTGCCCACTGCCCTGTAAGAAGTGCCTTTCACCCTCTACCATGATTGTGAGACCTTCCCTGGCCACGTGGAAGGTCCAATTAAACCTCTTTCTTTTGTAAATTGCCCAGTCTTGGGTATGTCTTTATCAGCACCAAATGGACTAATACACCATCCCTCAACCAACATGAGGCCACAGCCTTTGCACCTCAAAATCACCAAGCCCAGCCTCCAGTTACCAAAACTGATTAATCAGACAGGAAGATCTTAAGCTCCACACTCTTCATCCATATCATGGGACTACCACAGGAAACATTGCCTGGTTCGGGTCACACAAGCATGCCTTTGCCCCATTTTGACGTAAGAGCACCGATGATTTTCTTCTTCTGTCCTGACTCTCAGGCCTTTTTTTGGACAGTGGTGCTGACTCCATTCCTGCTCCATTGGTTGAATGTGACTCAGGCTGGACCAATCAGAGCCTTGCATTCCCCTGGCCATAGTGATTGGTTCCAGATCAAGCCACACCTAAATCCACGCCCTAAACTCTTCTGTCACTTGAGCTTGTACATTTCCTCTTTGCTTAAGCAGTTTTGGGTTGGGTTTGCTGTCACGTGCAACCGTAACAGCGCTGAAGATTTATCCACACAGAGCCTGGTGCCTGTGAGGGTGTGCCCGTATAAGGCCAGCTGCCAAGAAGACACGAGCCTAGCATCCAGCCTTGAGTTTGTATGCAACTGCATTGACTGGAGACTTCTGATGAAGAGAAGAGGCCTCTAGGAGACAGGCTAGGGTGGGAAGCGTTACGACAGGGTAGGTCTGTGAGGTGCCATCAGCAGCCTCCAAACCTGCCCCAGAGCCACCAGTCTGCCTCTGCGGGCCTCTCTCTGACTCTCTTCCAATCTCTGCCCTTTCTGCAGCTGTCTTCCCTCCATTGTCATAAATACAATCGTGTAGCCAAGTAAGTCCAGACTAAGCCAGCTCTTTCTCATCCATACCCAGGGCTCTGCAATCTGCTTTCTTCTCCTTCTCCCTTTGCAGCCCATAATTGTGATGATCTTCCCCACACACCAAAGTCCACTGTCTCAGAACCTCACCCCAGACCCTCTGGAGCCCTTGCCTTAACAGTCAGCCCCTCACTGACCACCCTTAGCTGAGGCTGAGGATCCCTGACACATAGCAGTTCTCCACTCTGGTGGTGCCCTAGAATCACTTGGAAAGGTTGGACAAAACACTGAGGCCTGGCCAGGCGCAGTGGCTCATGCCTGTAATCCCAGCACTTTGGGAGGCCGAGGTGGTTGGATCACGAGATCAGGAGATCGAAACCATCCTGGCTAACACGGTGAAACTCCGTCTCTACTAAAAATACAAAAAATTAGCCGGGTGTGGTGGCGGGCGCCTGTAGTTCCAGCTACTCGGGAGGCTGAGGCAGGAGAATGGTGTGAACCCGGCAGGCAGAGCTTGCAGTGAGCCAAGATCATGCCACTGCACTCCAGCCTGGGCAACAGAGCGAGACTCTGTCTCAAAAACAAAACAAAAACAAACAAACAAACAACAACAACAAAAAAAAAACACTGAGGCCTGGGCCCCATTTGCAGCTCTTCTGATTTAATGCTCATGAGTAGGGCCAGGCAACACGATTTTGTAAAATTCCCCAGATGATTCTAAGGTGCAGGATCAACCTAAGGTCACCTAAGGTGTTGATCTTTGCATCAGTTTTCCTAGTAGCTCCAAATGGGAGACAAAATAAATATTCATCAACAGTAGAATTGCTAAATAAATTGTGATCTCATCATACAAAATAATTCTATAAAACATAGAGAATAACACCGAAATGCAACAAATTAATGAATCTCAAGTTTAAGAAAGAAGTTTAAGAAAAAGAATTGAAACACACAAATGTTATATTACAGTGTTTTATTTATATAAATTGCAAACTCCATTAATTAGTATTAGAAGTTAGAATGTTGAATAATATTTTAGGAAGGTAATGGTTAGGAAACTTAAAAATAACCAGGATAAGATACAGGAAGAATTGCAATGAAGGAGAGAAATTATGAGTTTTTTTCATGAAGAAGAGAAATATATATGTATTTTTTAAATATTTTAACGTGTAAGAAAGTTTGAAATAGATAAATTCAATTTTATGCCTAATTTTTCAAATGTGTATATATATAATTTCTTTTATGATAAGTTAATATCAATCAACATTAAGACATAAACCATGCTTTTTTGTTATTATACTTTAAGTTCTGGGGTACATGTGCAGAATGTGCAGGTTTTTTTACATAGGTATACATGTGCCATGGTGGTTTGCTTCACCCCTCAACCCGTCATCTACATTAGGTATTTATCCCTAATGCTATCCCTCCCCTGGCTCCCCACCCCCCGACAGGCCCCGGTGTGTGATATTCCCCTACCTGTGTTCATGTGTTCTCATTTTTCAACTCCCACTTGTGAGTGAGACATGCAGCGTTTGATTTTCTGTTCTTGTGTTAGTTTGCTGAGAATGAGGGCTTCCAGCTTTATCCACGTCCCTGCAAAAAAACATGAACTCATTCTTTTTACGGCTGCATAGTATTTCCATGGTGTATATGTGCCACATATATTTTTTTTAACAGTCTGTGAAGAGATTCACAGAATATTACATTTAAAGACCTGTATTTACCTCCTCATCTCTCCTGTGTAACACAATCTTAAACTACAAAGGAAAAGACAAGGAATGTCATTGCCCTTGGGACATTGGTAAAACTAATTGAACTTTGGAAATGGGAAAAGAAAAAAGAGGAAAAAAAATATGTGGAGTATTTAGACCTACATCTGAAGGTGGGACAGGATCATTAAGAAGGTTCCAGCCAGGCGCGGTGGCTGATGCCTGTAATCCCAGCATTTTGGGAGGCTGAGGCAGGCGGATCACCAGGTCTGGAGATCGAGACCATCTTGGCTTTCGTCTCTACTAAAAATATTAAAAAAAAAAATTAACTGGGCATGGTGGCTGGTGCCTGTAGTTCCAGCTAACTCGGGAGGCTGAGGCAGGAGAATGGCGTGAATCCGGGAGGTGGAGTTTGCAGTAAGCCAAGATCATGCCACTGCACTCCAGCCTGGGCATCAGAGCGAGACTCCATCAAAACCGAACAAAAAAAAAAGATTCCAACCATGAAGACCCAGAAACAGTGTCAACCTATGACTGAGCTTCATCAGAATGACACAGAATCCTTCTCCATCCCCACCTCACAAGTGTTGAGTAACAGGTCAAAGCAATGTCTTCTGGGGGACTGAACAGAATTTGGAAGGAAACTTAAATGGGAGGATACAGCAGATATTGAGAAATACTGCTGAACCAGTCCAACCTGAAACAGAAAGTAATGCTAGATGAGCATGAAACTTATGGTGCCCTGGAAATAACTCTAAGAGGAAAAAGTCCCAAAACCAAATCAACTCCTGACTAGATTGATTCAACCTCCTCCCCCAAAACACACACATACAGCCTAGTAAAAGGGAACACAGGTGGGTTTTGCTTTCTATATTAGTCTACTCTACATAGTTCACTTTTTGAGTAAAACTTACCAGACATGTATAGAAACGAAAAGATACATAAAGGAAACACTGTTAGGAGACTAAGCAATAAATAAAGCCAGATTCAATGTGGCAGAGGTGTTGGAATTATCTTTCAAGTAGATCTTATGAGTACTGTTCTAGAAGCCCTTAGTAGGGTATAAAGCCCCTTTTTTATTGTACGTACATGACAAGAGTCTCATGTATCCTCTTATATAAAAGATATTTCCAATTCACATTCATCTCCACACTGGCAGTTGCATTTTTTGACACTTTACAAATATTAGTCCACTGTCTTATACTTACATTTATGATTTATGATTGTGGAGCAGTCTGTTGTCATTCTATGAAGTGTTCCCTCACAATGAAACAGTTTATTTTGGCTGCTTTTGAGAGATTCTTCATCTTTGGTGGTGGTTTCAAACTTAAAATATCATAATGAATCACCCACCAAAGACAGAGAAATACTAAAAATCAGCCAAAATATATTGTTTTGCACATTCAAAACAAAGTAAATTTATGTTTTACACATCCAAAATGGGGATTGTTTGGCTTCCTGAATGCAATAATGTATTTGTTTACTCTGAAAAAATTATCAAACATTATATCCTTGAATGTGTACTCTCCTCATCTTCATCTTCTCCACTTAGCTCCACTTTGTGCTACAGTCAGTCATACATTATGCTGTTTATAAAGGACATACGTGATACTCTCATCCTCCATATGTCACTATTACTCTCCTAGTTTACCTCTATTTGTCTGTCTGTGAAGCCCTCATGACAGTTTTTTACATCTATTATCCAATTCACATTTTCTGCAGCTTCATTTAAGTTGCTAAGCAAAGTTTTCACTAAACAGCAAATTTTACTTATTTCACTTTTTATTAATATAAATTATAATTTTTGGCCGGGCACGGTGGCTTACGCCTGTAATCCCAGCACTTTGGGAGGCTGAGGGGGGCGGATCACGAGGTCAGGAGATCGAGACCATCCTGGCTAACACAGTGAAACCCCGTCTCTACTAAAAATACAAAAAATTAGCCGGGCGCCGTGGCGGGCGCCTGTAGTCCCAGCTACTCGGGAGACTGAGGCAGGAGAATGGGTGAACCCGGGAGGCGGAGCTTGCAGTGAGCCGAGATGGCGCCACCGCAGTCCGGCCTGGGCGAAAGAGCGAGACTCCGTCGCAAAAAAAAAAAAAAAAAATATATATATATATATATATATATAATTATAATTTTTATTCTTCAATGACTGGAAAATGTGAAAAAAATCATGTATATATTTTATATATTTACATATGTATGTGTTATATAGACATACACAAAATTGCTATTGGTAACGGTGGTTTTCATAGGAGTCTACAGCTACTGGAGATTTCATTTTTCCTTAAAGATATTATATTTCCTTAAAAATATTGTCTTAAAGATATTCTATTTCTTAATTTATAATAAAGATAATTCTTATGCTTTTATTAAAACATAAATTAATATGCTGGGTGCAGTGGCTCATGTCTGTAATTTCAGCTCTTTGAGAAAATGAGGCAAAACGATCACTTAAGCCTAGCAGTTTAAGGCTGCAGTGAGCTGTGATTCCACCACCACACTCCAGCCTGGGCTACAGAGCCAGAATATATATATATGTGCATTGACAGTTATATATATATATATATATATATATATATGCATTGACAGTAATACATTAATACATTAAAACCTGAGATCAAATCTTAAAAGCAACAGCAAAGTGCATTTCCAGTCTAGTTCAGTGACTATTAGAATTAAAGCCAATTGGCCGGGCGCAGTGGCTCACGCTTGTAATCCCAGCACTTTGGGAGGGCAAGGCGGGCGGATCACGAGGTCAGGAGATCGAGACCACGGTGAAACTCCGTCTCTACTAAAAATACAAAAAATTAGCCGGGCGTGGTGGCTGGTGCCTGTAGTCCCAGCTACTCAGAGAGGCTGAGGCAGGAGAATGGCGTGAACCCGGGAGGCGGAGCTTGCAGTGAGCCGAGATTGTGCCACTGCACTCCAGCCTGGGTGACAGAGCGAGACTCTGCCTCAAAAAAAAAAAAAAAAAATTAAAGCCAACTTCAGGCAAAACATTTCCAAAACATAAGACAAAAAAAAGAAAAAGGAGAAAAAATATTCCAGACTTTTGATCTCGGCTCACTGCAAGCTCCGCCTCCGGGTTCACGCCATTCCCTGCCTCAGCCTCCCGAGTAGCTGGACTACAGGCGTCCACCACCATGCCGGCTAATTTTTTTTTTTTTTGTATTTTTAGTAGAGACGGGTTTCACCGTGTTAGCCAGGATGGTCTCGATCTTCTGACCTTGTGATCCGCCCCTCGGCCTCCCAAAGTGCTGGATTACAAGCTTGAGCCACCGCCCGGCCTGAAGACATTTATTAAATCATAAATTGATGGTATCCTCTTTCCCATCTTTTGATGAGTAAATATTAAAGTACTCCAAAATTATCTACAAATTTCGTATTTGAGGGTTCATTTGTTGTAAACTCAATGGTTCTTGATGAGAGGAAGTTTAAAGTGTGTTTATGGAGATTAGGCAAGGTGTTGAATCAATCATTTTCCCTCTTCTGGTGAAATCTAATCAAGAACCCTAATGGCTATCCCAAACTCCAAGAAATGTACAGCCTTTTCAAAATGAGTGTGATTTTTCAGAGATTCAATATAAAGAGGTACAAGGAGCCAAGCTCATTCTTCTCTGGGATACACAGAGTGGCTTTGGAACTGGCTGTGAAATTGTCTGAAAGCTACTACCACTATATGGCGAGGTCCTGATCCCTGATCAGACTTTATATTATTACTTCTACAGCAAGTATCAGTGAGACCATAAGTATATTTCTAGGGTGAGAACACAGCTAACAGAGGAGGAGTTCCTGCTACTTTCCAATCCAAAACAGACTGTCCTACGTTTAATTTTTCAACAAACTGAGCTTGTTTCTATGAAATGATGTCATTTGCTTAATTAGTAAAAATGTTTTTACTCTTATTTGGTTATCCTGTCGTCCTACATACTTGTGAACTACAGTGAAGATTAATTTTACTTGTATCATTTATGTATTCATTAGTTGTTCCTATGTATTCTAAGAACTCAGAAAATAGTTTTCAGATATCTTGCAATTTTATACTTGTTGTATATCCTAAATTTTATTGAGAATATTTTATTCCATATGTTGTGCATAAATGTATTACCTTCAATTCTAAAGGTGGCACATAAATATATGCACAAGACAAAATATTCTATAATATACAACTTAGGTAATATGTTGAATAATTTGAGGGTAATATTGTGTTTTAGAGTATACTAAATGCCTCTTTAGCATTTTTGGGTGAAATCTGATCAAATTTCACAATGTTCAATAAATAAATATTGCTTATTATTTAGAAATTATTTTGCAGTGCTGGCTTGTGATTGAGATTTTTCAAAATACTTTAAAGGAGAAAATTATGACATCAAAATGAAATAATGAGAGTAAAATCTCAGTGAAATACCATTTCCTAAACCAATCACTTTTTTTTTCTTTTGTACTAAATCAATCTTTCCTAAACCAATCACAATGAGCATTAAGAATGGTTTTCAGAGTATTCAGGACACATTGTCTAATGGTATAAATTGGTCCTAATTTCATACTCTTAAACCTCAAGCTTTTTGGAGTAAAGTCAAAACTCAACAAAATTGAGGTTTCTTTTCTTCTTTTCTTTCTTTTCTCCTTCTTTCCTTCCTTCCTTCCTTCTTTTTCTTTCTTTTTGTGACAGGTATTGTTTTATTGCCCAGGCTGAAGAGCAGTGGCTCAATCTCAGCTGACTGCAACCTCAGGGTTCAAGCAATTCTTCTGCCCAGTCCCCTGAGTGACTGGGATTACAGGCATGTGCCACTACTCCTGGCTGATTTTTGTATTTTTAGTAGAGATGGGGTTTCCCCATATTGGCCAGGCTGGTCTCCAACCTGATCTACCAGACTTGGCATCCCAAAGTGCTGGGATTACAGGTGTAAGCCACCATATCTGGCCTCTCTGAGGTTCATTTTTCTATGCAAAAGAAAAGGGTAGGATGTAGTGCCCTGTGTTATGCATGCATCTGACAATTTTACCTACAGATCTGAGAGCTCTCTTTGTGCCTCAGGTTCTATTTTTGTCTTATGCAAAATAAAGCCTATTCTACTCTAGACGGAAGTTTATCATTGAGTCACAACCTGAGTCAAATTTTGCTTTGGTCTTTGTTTCTCCAGGGCATAAGATTAATAAGTTTGAATCATACCTTTCCTAATTCCCTTCCTTCAGGAAAATGGTCTCAGACATCACACCAAGCCTTCCAGAAAGAACCCATCTGCCTCTTCTGTCTGAACTAATGTGTAGACCCCATTGCCACAGGCAGCAGCCCCAGCTTCTGTAGGCCCTGTCTCTGCCTTTCCTAGGAAGAAGCCAAAATTCCTACCTGCCGGGAACTGTCACAGCAAGAGGACTTCAAAACCAATATTCTTCTGAAGAATCTAGTGTCCATTGCCAGAAAAGCCAGTCTCTGGCAATTCCTGAGCCCTAATGAACAAATGTGTGGGATCCACAGGGAGACAAAGAAGGTATTTGAAGAGGTGGAAAAAGAGCCTGATTCATTTGCTGTGCTGGAACTCTCAGGAGCATGGGGCTCACAGACACTGTGAGGGGCAGCTAAGGAGCACTGGGTAAGTGATGGCTCTGAGAGCACTTTGAAAGCTGGAGGATGGCACAGGTAAAGAGATTAGGGGAAGATGAAGAGCATGATGATTAATCTGTTCTGTACTGGATGTCATGTGGTGCCTAGGTATCAATGATAAAATAATAAATATAATCTGAGTATACTTTCCTTCCTGGAGCTTACATTTCACTGAGGGAGTGATAAAGTTAATAATCATTGTAATAATTTGACTACTTAATGTAATGTTCAAGACACCGTAAAGAGCTCAATATCAGAAGAGTTTCTGGCTATCCAAACTACAAGTTAAAAAGTCTTTTCTATAAGAAACCTATTTACCAACACTGGAAATATAGAATAAAACACGCTAGAATTAGCAAGGCATGGTGCAGTAGATTCAATTCTGCTGCAAGATGCCACATTATCTGTAAATTAGGCCTGCCTATGATTTTCCTATTAAACTTGTTTCATTACATGTTGTGGTTCTACAGTCTGAGATCTTCCCAAATCTCTCTCATATCTCATCCCTTGATTTCTTTATCATTGGGAGTCTGAAACCTAAAACGATTTGCTTCTCTGATGTTCACATTCATAGTTCTTTTACAGGAGAAGATTATGAAGCAAACGAGATGTTTGTGGGCAACAATTCAAGAAAACCAAAGAAATTTAAACGAGGAAAGCAGGAAAACCAACCAGTGGATTGTAAGTATTAGGCCTTTTGCCTCAGATTTAGCCTCAGACAGACATGCTAGAAATGTATCCACTTATCGGGCCGGGTGCGGTGGCTCACGCTTGTAATTCCAGCACTTTGGGAGGCCGAGGGGGGCGGATCACGAGGTCAGGAGATGGAAACCACGGTGAAACCCCGTCTCCACTAAAAATACAAAAAATTAGCCGGGCGTGGGTGGCGGGCGCCTGTAGTCCCAGCTACTCGGAGAGGCTGAGGCAGGAGAATGGCGTGAACCCAGGAGGCAGAGCTTGCAGTGAGCCGAGATCGCGCCACTGCACTCCAGCCAGGCGACAGAGCGATACTCCGTCTCAAACAAAAAAAAAAAAAAAAAAAAAAAAAAGATGAAAGAGATAAAGAAAAGAAAATGAGTCAAAGTGAATAGAAGAGGTATAAGTGGAGGAGGATGAATTCAGAGTAAATATGTCATCTAGGAAATCCAGGTCCCTGCAGTGCTAGGTGTAGCTACGGGCAGAGATGACCAGAGCTGAGTAGAGGAAGCTGCGTTCAGTTCCCCATGAGAAGTAAAACATTTAGAGAAACTTACAGAGGATGACAGAAAGATTTTACAGCAACTTAAGAGAGGCAAAAAGACAAGATGGTTCAGAAAAAAAAAAAACACCTAAGAAAAATCTATAAGGAGCTGATAAAAATGTGCCATAAACTAGATATGGAGCTGCTCCAGGAAAGAACCAATAATATGCCTAAAAAACTTTTGTAGTATTTGAAGTTCATACCCTAGAACAAGCTTGTCCTACCCATGGTCCGTGGGCCACATACGGCCAAGGACGGCTTTGAATGTGGTCCAACACAAATTCCTAACCTTTCTTGAAACATGATGAGATTTTTTTTTTTTGTCATTTAATTAAAGCTCATCAGCTATAGTTAATCTTAGTGTATTTCATGTGTGGACCAAGACAATTCTTTTTCTAATGAGGCCCAGGGAAGCCAAAAGATTGCACACCCCTGGCTTAGATGGTATTATTTATTCAACACCATAGATATGTGTGTGTGGGGGGGTATATATATATGTATATGTGTGTATACATATATATGTACCATATATATATATATAACATATACATCATATATGTATCTCCTGCTTCTAAGAGGGAGGAACTTTTCCAAATAGAAATAACATAGATGAAATATATTCTTATCCTAACCATGAACAAGCAAGCGTTTTTGGAATTTTTGAGTGGATGTAATTTTATATTCCCCTTTATCGAGCACTGACCACAGGAAATATTCCCCTCTAATAAGCTTCTTTTGTAGCTTTTTTCTGAAAAACTGGACAAATGTAATGTGGGAGTCAGACAGCATGTGTCACTAAGCTGAGAGCAGTGACATATGCAGGTGACAACTGCATGTGCTGGCAGCATTGTCCAGCAAAGGCTTCCTGTCTCTGAGGATGGACCCTCCCTCCTCATCTGGAGCAGCTCCGCGTCAGGCATGTGGCACGACTCCCACAGCTCTCTGTACCTGTGTTTCATCCTCTCTAAATGTTGGGTCATTCTCACTTGACTGTCTTGTAATTGTTGGAAAAGCTCTTTTGCTTCTCTGTCCAGTGCCTGCAGATGCAGTTGCTTCTCCTCATCGAGAAATAGATGCATCTTTTGATATTGAGTATTGATTATCACCTCACTTAATGACACATAGTCCTGCGGAGACATTTGCTTAAAAGGATTACATCTTCTCACTCTCAACAGAAAACTTCAAATAATTATATGCTGGGTGTAATCAAGCAATTTATAAACTTTCTGCCTCACTCTTGCAAGGAGTCTTGAATATTTGTTATTTCTTTCTGTCCATCTTTTTCAATGTTCCTGTTCTCTCTCCCTCTTTAAATCAAAACCTATATAAAGACTTCTAGTTTCTCTTCCTGAGACAGTTCTTCACAGTTCTTACTGAGTCAATTATTTCCTCTATTATCTTCCTTTTAGGATTTTTCCATGTCTGATTTGCCTAAATGTTAAAAACATTTAGCCATACACCATATTATGCAGATTGATTTTTCCTTTACTATATTTTTACTCTATATACTATTTTATATACTATTCTATTTCTTTCCTCTTCCTCACACCCAATCTTGGTGAAATGTCTCATCTCCAGTGTCTAAAAAGGTTTATACCAACCTTCAAATTTGAACTAGAATACATATCATGCCATTTATCCAATAAACTAGAATTAATTTGATTAGCTTGTGGGGGCTTCTCTATTTGCAATTCCTATTATATCAATTATATCAAACCCCCTCTCTACTAGAAATGCAAGAAAAAAACTAGCCAGCGACAGAGGCAGACTCCTTTCAAAAAATAAATAAATAAATAAACATAAAACTTCTGTTTTGAAGAAACTTAATCATCTATGTTAACACCCACCTACGCCCTATGAAATGCAATCAATTGGAAGAAAGGGGTGTGGTCTTCAAAGATTTATAAACGGACACTTCAGGAGCCAAGCTCATTCTTCTCTAGAGCCCACAGAGTAGCTTTGCAACTGGCTTTGGGGACTTCCGAAAGCTACCAGCACTGCACTGTGAGACCCTCATCCCTGAGCTGAATTCATCTGATTCGACAGCAAGCTTCGGCGAGAACATAGATATATTTCTGAGGTAAGTACACAATTTCCAGAATAGGAGCTATATTAGGTTACAAACCAGAACAAAATTTGGGGACTTTAATTTACCTGCAAACTTAGACTATTTTTAGATGAAATGATCTCACTTTCTGAGTTTTAAAAACGGCTCTATTTCTTTTTTAAAATTGTTTTAAACATAATCCATAGGTTTATGGATTAAACATGGGCCACCGTGTTCAGCTATTTATTTATTTGTTTATTTATTTATTTTGTGATGGAATCACACTCTATTGCCAGGCTGGAGTGCAGCAGCGCTCTTGGCTCACTGCAACCTCCGCCTTCCAGGTTCAAACGATTCTTCAGCCTCAGCCTCCAGAGTAGCTGGAATATAGTCGCCTGCTACCATGCCCAGCTAATTTTTTTTTTTCTTTTTTTTTTGAGACGGAGTCTAGCTCTGTCACCCAGGCTGGAGTGCAGTGCCGCGATCTCGGCTCACTGCAAGCTCCGCCCCCCGAGTTCACGCCATTCTCCTGCCTCAGCCTCTCCGAGTAGCTGGGACTACAGGCGCCCGCCACAAAAGCCGGCTAATTTTTTGTATTTTAATAGAGACGGGTTTCACCGTGGTCTCGATCTCCTGATCGTGATCTGCCCGCCTCGGCCTCCCAAAGTGCTGGATTACAAGCGTGAGCCACCGCACCCGGCTGCCCAGCTAATTTTTGTATTTTTTTTTTAGTAGAGACGGGGTTTCATTATGTTGGCCAGGATGGTCTCCATCTCTTGATCTTGTGATCCATTCACCTCGACCTCTGAAAGTGCTGGGATTACAGCGGAGCCACCGCACCCGGCCTTTTTTTTTTTTTTAATTTATATATGTATTTTTAGAGACAGGATGATCTAGACATTTTGCCTTGTCTCCAGTCTAAGAGCTCCTGAGGTCAAAAATCCTGCCTGACTTGGCCTCCCAAAATGCTGGGATTACAGGCTTAAGTCACCCTGCCTGGCCTAGGTTTTTATTTTTGTTTTAGCAAAACATACATTTGAAATGCTGACTTATTGTCTAGTGCCTAGTTTTCTTTGTTTTTTTTTTTTTTTGGAGACAGAGTCTTGCTCTGTCGCCCAGGCTGGAGTGCAGTGGCGCCATCTCAGCTCACTGCAAGCTCCATCTCCCGGGTTCACACACAATTCTCCCCACCTCAGCCTCCCCAGTAGCTGGGACTACAGGCACCCACCACCACGCGGGGCTAATTTTTTTCTATTTTTTAGTAGATATGGGGTTTCACCATGTTAGCCTGGATGGTCTCGATCTCCTGACCTCGTGATCTGGCCCCCATCAGGCCTCCCAAAGTGCTCGGATTACTGGCGTGAGCCACCGCGCCCGGCCTCTAGTGCCTATTATTATTGCACGATACTCACTATTTTTCTGACTGTGTGAAAGAGTAGTGATAATGCTTCCATTATCATTATTTTTTGTAAATTTAATTATCTGTCTTTTAAGGATGTTGTAATATTAACCAGTATATCCCAAATTAACAGGCTGTTCAGGAACAGTAAACATGCCAGAAAGTTTTTGTTGATTTATTAACATAGCAGCCTAGAAAAACAATGATTCTTAGCTTTACCTTGAAGAGGTACCTTACCTTGATTTGACTGTTTTACCTTGGAGAGCAAAGGCTAGCTTTTCTGATTTGGGTCAAAGTATGAGTTCTGCTCTAACATTTTCAAGCAATGTCCTTCTGGAGAAGTCATTATGGATGGTTGTTATAGTTAAATAAATAATGAGAGTAGAAGAGCTTAGTTAGCCTTCCTTCCTAAACCAATCACTGGCAATTAAGAGTGTTACTGATTTTCAGATCGTTCAAGACTCACCTCTTGAGTTTACAGGTTGATAAAACCCTTGAAGCCCAAGCAATTTGGTGGATACTAACATTTCAAAAAAATCCAAACATTCTTCCATGCAAGAAGTAGATTTTGGAAAGCTGGTCATGTGTTGATTGGAGAACAGTCACTTTTTCTAGAGGTTGATGTCTCCTTGTGCCTTAGTTTTCTATTTTTCCTATTTCTGTCATCGCAAATTAAAGCCTGTATTTCTCTAGAAAGAAAGGATATTATGCGATCACAATCTGATTCAACTTTGCTGGATCTTGTCTTCCAGGGTAGAAGATTAAATTCTTGTGGCTTTCTTTCTTAGGAAAATGGACTCCAGACTTCTCACATGCCTTCCAGAACGAACTCGCCTGTGTCATCTGTTTGAACTACCTGGTAGACCCTGTCACCATCTGCTGTGGCACAGCTTTGTAGGCCCTGTCTCTGCCTTTCTGGGAGGAAGCCCAAAGTCCTGCCAACTGCCCTGCATGCAGGGACCATCACAGAAAAGGACTTCAAAACCAATATTCTTCTGAAGAATTTAGTGACCATTGCCAGAAAAGCCAGTCTCTGGCAATTCCTGAGCTCTGAGAAACAAATATGTGGGACCCATAGGCAAAGAAAGAAGATGTTCTGTGACATGGACAAGAGTCTCCTCTGCCTGCTGTGCTCCAACTCTCAGGAGCACGGGGCTCACAAACACTATCTCATTGAAGAGGCAGCTGAGGAACGCCGGGTAAGAGATAGCTCTGTGATCACCTGAAAGCTGGAGGGTGGCAGAGTTAAAGAGATTAGAAGGACGATGAGAATCACGGTGATTACTCCATTCTTTACTGAGTGCCAGGTGCTGTTCTAGGCACCAACGATGAAATTTTGAATAAAATGTGCAACTCTACCTTCCTTCATGGAGCTTGCACCCAAACAGAGACTGATTAAGTAAATGTCATTATTATTGACTCTACAGTTCAATGCTAATGACATTGAAAAGCTACCAAAACTACCAGTGCAAAGAAAAGTATTTTGGAAATATATTTAATATTACTGGACAAATGAGTATGGGAATAGCACACTACAAAATCAGGAGCTAGCATAGTGGGTTCTGAAGCAGGATGTTTCCCTGAACTAATTTACCTGGGTTACAGGAAATCTTCACTCTTCAGTTCCCTAAACTGTTCTACATTCTGAAACCTCAAACTGAAAAATATCAGTTAAGGATGAGCAATGAAAAATTTTGTTCTTTTTTCCTCTCACTAATGTATTTATATACTATATCCCTTGCCTGCATATACCACTCAGATTGTGGAATCTTTGGTATTTGACTTTCTCTTGTTCAACCTTGTAATTCTTTTGCAGGAGAAACTCTTAAAGCAAATGAGGATTTTATGGAAAAAGATTCAAGAAAATCGGAGAAATCTACATGAGGAGAGAAGAACAGCCTTCTTCTGGAGGGTAAGTATGAGACCGTGAGTCCTCACGACCACCTTGAGACAGGCATGCTGACAACATTTATATTAGCAACTTGAGTTGAAATTTTCATATGCCAGTTTTTGTCATGTGTTTATTCACAGGCTGGAAAACAACCAGACTGTTCAATATAACGATTGTTCAGGTTTTCTGTAAATGCTTTTCAGATAAGTAAAAAATAATGTAAATTCTGAAGGGCAAGTATGTGCTTAAAATTAATAAGTATTTCCAGCAGTTTTCTGTATAAAATGAATTATGAAATACTGATTGAATAGTATATAATTGAGAAATAAAGGCATTTATTGGTGAATATGATATTGTCCAGGGGGAAGAAATCGGGTGGGAA